>NW_015171514.1:671238-676905 GCF_001447785.1 Gekko japonicus
TGCGCCCTCTGCTGGAGCAAATGCAGAAAATCAATCAAACGTTGACAAGTATGGAAAGTGTTCTCAGTAACCAGCAGACACAGTTGAATGCTACAACTAAGAAAATGGAGGAAATCGCGCAAAAATGCCTGGTCTCAACAGAAGACACTCAAAAGGTCAAGAAAAAGGTGGATAAAATGGAAAAACACCAAGAAATGCAAGATAAAAAGTTATTGATGCTTCAAATGGAAAAATCAAATTTGACTCTCTGGTTTCAGGGCATCAAAGAAGTGGAAAAAGAAGATCTCCGAAGTATCTTAGCGGAAGCCTTGGCAACACTCACCAGCTGGGAAGCGGATAAAATAAGCGAGGAAATGGATCTGGTTTATAGAGCCTATTCCAACTTTACAAGGATGAATAACCTGCCGGCAGAAGTGGTAGTCAAGTTTACAAAACAGAAAGTTCGGGATCAAATACTGAGAGCGTCTTCTTCAATGCCTATGAAGATTGGAGAACAGACAGTCAGGATTTTGAAAGATGTTCCATTTGAAATTCGAATGAAAAGGAAAGCATACAAAGGACTGACCCTATTCTTGCAAAACCATCAAATTAGTTATCGCTGGTTGATTCCAGAAGGGAGAAGATTGACTCCATTTTCAAAGCTCAAGACTTTTTGAAGAGACACGCCAGTTCAGAGGAGGCAGCACTCGCCAAATGGGAAGAATTGGACAGTGATAGAGACAGCGGCTCGGAGGGAGAAGTCAAGACTCCGGAAGATGTAGGAGCGGGAAAAGGTTCATCATATAATCTGAGAGACGTGAAAGGGAGGCACCCCAAATCATGAAGAATGGTTCGGAATGCTCAGGAAAAGACTTTACTGACAATAAGCCAAAAGGACACTACTAATACATTAACAGTATTGTTTTTTACAGGTTAAGATGAAAGATGATAGACAACTCACGGAAGAAGCCAAAAGAAGATTTGTTTAATACTAACAAAAGATTAACATACTAATGAAAGCATCACCCAACCTTTTCTTAATCCCACTATATACCTTCCTTTTTTCTGATATTAAAAGTATAAACTCTCTCCTTTTTAGGAGTCAATAAAAAAAAATTAAAATCTTCTGGAAGCCCTCCTGCAATGCTATATAAGCAAGGGGTATTTAAGCTTAAAACACTTGTGAGAAGCAAAACCTCTGTAAAGCAAAAAATCCTTAAAAAGTGGCCTACAAGTCAAGTTACCAGATGCTACTATGGTGCACACCACAATACCTCTCATACATTTGTGTGGATTCTCCCTGTGGTCTTAAGTTAGAAAGCAGGCAGCCATGTTGATTTGCCTATCAAAGTTGGATCTTTTTTTACCTGCCACAAACCCCTACCGTGACACAGCACTTTGATTGGTAAGATCAACTTATATAGTACTATGTAATATATCAATTTTAACACCACAGAATTACTCCGATAGTCTCACCTACTAATTTCTTTGGGTTCTATACATTAATAAGAAACCCATGAGGATTTAAAAAATATATAATCTGATAACATATAATAAATACTCCAGATAAATTGATACAATTTTTTGCTCACTACTGGGCATATAACTGCAATTATATTTTACATAATAAGATGGCCAGCCTTTTGTATTATATGGATAATAAATTAAGTTAACAGTACCAACTCTGTGAAAACGTCACTGAAAACGTTTTATTAGCTTCACCTTTCACCATTAATTCTCAGGACACATCAGTTATTACATCAATGTAGGTTATTCATATCCTGTCAGAATAAGTATAGGTTACCTGTACTTGTTCCTCCCAGTGTAAAACCAGTGGCAGGTTTTGTGTTAAAGAGTCCAGTTCCAAAGCCTACAGCTGTTGTCGTAGTGGTAGCTGTTGAGCCCAGGTTCCCAAAATTAAGTCCTCCAGTTGAACTGAATTATAGGACAAATATAAAGTTAAATTTCCCCCCATAATGTCAGTGTAATATTTCTATAAAACTTTCTGAAAGTCAAGATAAACGTCACTAGTGGGTTCCTTTTAAATAATTTTAAAATGCAATTAGCAAGCATTTTGCTGTCTACTAAACCAGAGGCTGAGTTCATTTTTAAGCATCCTTTCATGATAAAAGATAAACTAAAGTGCCCAATAGTCTAACTTTCAAATAAACTGAAACCCTAGAACATGGGGTCCCAAGCCCCTTCAGCATGAAAGAACCTTTGGAAATCTGCCACAGGGTGATGGTGCAGAGTCACAAAGTGGCTGCCACAGGAGGCTGATTCAGCCACAAAGTATCAGGGAGTGAGGCCATGCATTAATAGTAACATTTTAGGCAGAAACTGTTTAACAGGATGCCTTTTAAAACGAACATACTGTTTTAAAATATTTTCTCGGATACACACAACTGGCCACCATTTTTGCAGTGAAGATCCTTGTGTCGCAGTGACAGCTGCTGCCAAAGCAACATTTTTAAAAAAAGATCTGTGCACCCAATCAGATCCCCAACAGCCACTCAGAAGCCCGGCTGGACAAAGGGCTCATCTGCCCCCTGCCCACTTTCTAAAAGCACCTGACAGGCACCCAGGAAGGTGTCATTGGGCATCATAGTGCCCACAGGCACCACGGTGGGGAACCCACCCTAGAAAAAGACATCAGACCTTACAGCAACAAGACTCTCTCATACAGGGTTGGATCTAAAGGGAGAGTTAATGGAAGTGTTGGCAGAGCTGGTCTTTCTAGTGCCTCCTCTATTCCAAGGCACCTTGTTGTTTGTCTTGAAACAACTCAACCTCGTAAACAAAATATGTTTCAGGATGGGAAAATCAGAAAAAGTCACCTCTGCCACTCATGGCTGGTGTCCCATCATCAGTGTTCCCTCTAAGCTGAGTTAGAGTGAGCTAGCTCACAGTTTTCCAGTCTCCAGCTCACACATCTTTGCCTTAGCTCAGAAAGGATAGCTCTAGAGCAAACTGATTTGTGCAGTAGCCAAATTTCTGGCTTACAACTTTAATGCCAGTAGCTCACAAAGTAGAATTTGTGCTCACAAGACTCCACAGCTTAGAGGGAACATTGCCCATCATCACTGCAGCACCCAGTCGTGCCATGCATTCTGCTCACGAGGCTCTCCAGATCCTTACAAGAGAGTTTCACAGTAAACGGTAGGTAGCTTGAGAAGTCAAGGAAAAACCCACTCTCCCTCATAAACTCTTCCACTAGATCTGACCCACTGGCTTCCTTGAGCCAAATGTCGTTATAAACTCTCCATCTTGTGAACTCCATCTTGAGACAAATGACATGGTTGCAGATTGCTGCTGTCAGATCAGTCACCAGACAGCACACTGTTTCCTAAACATGGAAAAGTCACATGATATTTCAGTCATGGGACACTTCAGGGCTGAGATATTAGGATCATTGTTACAGGGACGCTAAAAATGAGAAGAAACATAAATGGTACTGATGTGCTCCTGGTCAACTTATAACAACCAAATGGAAGGTTAGGTCACAACCCTGATAGGGTTACAAGCAAAAGCTCAAGGTAAAATACCTCTTGTCTATCATTTTCACTATGGTTGTAAAACTTTATTATTTGATTCTATATTTTAATAAACGCAACTAAAAACATTCAAAGCACATCCCATGTATTACTATAGAAATATTTATAACAGCTCTGTAAGGTAGAACAACATCTTTATCCACATACACACAAACAACTGAGCTAAGATTTGAATCACACTTGTGCTCTTAACCACTACTCTTCTGAAAAATGCAGTCATAAATGTATCTAAATCCCAACACAGCCAAATTTGTGGATTCTTAAGCACAGAAACTGGAACCATGAACAGACAAGACAGATCTTTCTACAAACCTGAAAAAATGCCACAGGCTTGCAGAAAAATCTGAGAACTTTTTAAAAACGGGAACTTAAACCCCTCAAAAAATAGAAGCAGCACCTGTGGTTTTAAGAAACGCCCTCAGTGGCTGTTGCTAGGCAAGCACACAGCATGACCAGCCTTTGTTTTTGTCAGTAAAAGGTAGGGGAAAGGGGCAGGACGCCATCCCGGGCTGTTTCAGCCTTTGATGGAGACTCGCAGAGGCCAGACACAGCAGCAACCTCAGGGCTCCTTGCATGACTCACCCAGGCCTTGCTCCTGCTACTATTTAACAGCAACCACTCCATTAAAAAGCCTGTATGGTGTAGTGATTAAATTTTAAACTAGGATCTGGGAGATGTAGGTTGGAATCACAAGTATGCTGTGGAAGCTCAATGAATGACCTTGGGCCAGTTACACATTCTCAGCCTCGATTTACCTCACAGGATTGTTGTGAGGATAAAATACAGGAGAGGAGAATGATGTAAATTGCTTTGGGTCCCCACTGTATAGAAGGGCAGAGTGTAAATGAAATAATGTAAGTGAAGATGGGGGGCAGACAGAAGGTAGGGGCAGCCATACCTCACAGGCTAATCTAATAGCTACTCCATATTCACAATGTTGTCCAACTGGAGAAACGAGAGCCACTTTGGACAGACAGCAAAACTAAAAATTTTCCCAAAAGCATATTAATCACTGTCTCAAGTATACACTTCAAATCCACATGTGTATGATGGCTTCATTGTCCCAAATCGCATAAAAACTACTAAAGGTTTCCCTTGCTCGAAAGCTAGTTGAATCCGACTCTAGGGGGCGATGCTCATCTCCATTTCCAAGCCAAAGAGCCAGTGCTGTCCAAAGACATTTCTGTGGTCATGTGGCCGGCATGACTAAAAGCCAAGGCACACAGAACGCTGAAGTGGGAAGTGAAGATTTATCTACTTGAAATTTCTTGCTTTCGAACTGCTAGGCTGGCAGGAGCTGGCACTAGAGTCTCGAGCTGCCGAACTGCAGACCTTCTGCTTTAATACTGCTGAATATACAACAGTTATATAATTTTGCTACTTTAGAGCTGCACATAAAAAAACAACCCAAGTCCCGTTTTCCCACCTCATCAGAGCAAAGCAAAGATAACAAAAAATGTGACTAGTTTCTTATAGAGGAAAAGAGGAAAACAAAAAAACACCCAAGCACCTTCTGTAAGCTACTAGGCCAACAGTGCAATCCTATGCACAGTTCCGTCAGTCTAAACCCACTGAAACCAGCAAAAACGTCTTATCTTTTACTGCTGCCAGGGAGTTTGAGATACCCACGGTTTATTCCGATACTGGCTGTACTCATGATGAGGTGATGGAGGGCCGTTTTTGTTGCGCAGTCCCCCCCCCCTTTCCATATGCGTTTTTCAAAGGGATGGCGCCCCCCCCAGGTGCCTAAAAAGAAACAATATAGGACACGTAGCAGCTCTAGAGCTCGCTCGAAAACCAGCCGGCAGCCAGCGACTCCACACGAGGAGAGGGAAGCTCACAATGCAATCCTCAACAGAGCTCCAGACTTCCAAATCCATTTTAGCAAACGGGACTCGAAGGCGGTGACAGTGCTTCGGTCTGCATTACATACTCTCGGTCATTGTACAGGTACTTCATACCCCCCCCTGCCCTGCCCCATTCCCCGCTCACCTCGGAGTGGCGGCTCCAAACGAGAACCCCCCTCCGCCGCTCCCTCCTCCCGTGCCAGCCGCCGCCGCAGCCGCCGTCGCCAGCGTGCCGGCTCCGAAGGAGAAGCCCGTCGACATGGCGGCCGTGGCGAGCAAAGCCCGGC
>NW_015171514.1:677012-687159 GCF_001447785.1 Gekko japonicus
TCTTGCTGCGCCGTCAGCGGCGCCGCGAGTGACAGAAAGGAAGTGTCGTCACGGAGAGCCTCCTTCCTGCGCATGCGCATTGTCGCAGCGCAAACAGATCCATTTGCCTGTTCTTTCTCTGCGACCAGCCCGCTTGAGTAGGGGCTTCCTTCTCGGCGCCGGAGGGAAAGCGCCGTCTAATCTTAGGCAGTTTGCAACGACTACGAGGAAATGCCATTCTAAGGCCAATATCCTGTTTATAGTAGCTTCTTAAAGTCTAATAGTGCAATCCTGTACAGACTTAGGTAAAGGTTCCCTTGCTCGAAAGCCAGTCGAATCCGACTCTAGGGTTGCGGTGCTCATCTCCGTTTCAAAGCCGAAGAGCCAGCGCTGTCCGAAGACATTTCCGTGGTCATGTGGCCGGCATGACTAAACACCAAGGTGCACGGAACGCTGTTACCTTCCCACCGAAGTGGTACCTATTTATCTACTTGCAATGTCTTGCTTTCGAACTGCTAGGTTGGCAGGAGCTGGAACTAGAGATGGGAGCTCAATCCATCATGCGGCACCCAGGTCTCGAACTGCTGAACTACTGACCTTCCACAGCCTGCAGTTCAGCGTCTTAACCACTTGAGCCACCGCAGTCCATTATACAGACTTACTCCATTCTTAAATCCATTGAAATCAAATAGCATAGACTGGAGCAACTTTGCATAGGATTTTACTGCAAGGTACTCCATTCAAACAAGCTATTTGGAGGCAGAATGGCTGCTAACGATAGGACGTTTTGGAGAAGGTTAATTCATAGAGGGTCGTCATAGGTCGGAAGCGACTTGATGTCACTTAACATACACACATGAAGAGAATTCTTGGTCTTCAAGGTGTATATGTACATATACAGGCAAAAAATGTGAATATTGTTTTGGAAAAGGCTATATAATGGAAGAGGTACACTGTCATACCTGTATACAAAATTTAAAAGTGTATCACAGGAGCACAGTAACTATTCACAACAGGTGTGTAACAAGAACAACCATACTAGATCACACTGATGGTTTATCTAGTCCAGCATCCTGTTAAGTGCCACAGCAATGCTCTAGATTCCTAGAGCAACATGACATTGCTTCTGGGTTTTATTTATTTTTTTCTCCCGTCAGCCAACAGAATGGTGGTGGACAGCAGGGGGTTCTGCTGGAGGATCCGGCAATCTTACATCAGCCGAAGGATGATGGCCTTTGTTGACTACTTCCAAAAATCTGACAGTTGGGCAGACACATTTCAGATCATCTGACTATATTCATAAGGAGTTTCTATATACCTGGCCAGCTTAATGGCTTTACCAACCTCATGGTTCAGATTTAACAACAAACCATGGTTTGAAAAAAAGCATGGTTTGTCTGAATCATCAAAACTATGGTTTGTGGGCTGGAGTCAGATCAGGATTTCAAACAGGTTTGGACAAATCATAATTTGTTACTTCTGAACCATACCATGCAGCAATATTGTTTTAAACAATGTTATTCTCATATACACATTTAAAGGATACAACCTTCTTTCAGTCTAGTGTAGTCGCCAGGGCTATTTTTGGGCAGGGATGCACAGGAACGGAGTTCCGGCTGGCTCCCGAGTTGGCCACGCCCAGCAAGAACTCATTAGCATAATAGGCCACACCCAATGGCAGAAACTCATTAGGATTGGCTACATTAGGGGTGTGTGGCCTAACATGCAAAGACGTTCCTGCTACAAAAAAAGCCTTGGGTTTTGACAACAAACAAGGTAAACAACAAACAAGGTAAACAACAAACAAGCAAAAGGTGGGTGTGACTGGATGGCCACACTTCTGGTAACGAGGGATGTGTGGCCTAATATGCTAATGAGCTGTGCTGTCAGGGGTGTGGCCTAATATGCAAATAGTTTTCCCCTGTTGGGTGTGGCCTATTATGCTAATGAGTTCCTGCTGGGCTTTTTCTACAAAAAAAGCCCTAGTAGTCGCCAACCTCCAGATGGGACCTGGAGGTCTGGAATACAACCAATCTCCCGACTACAGAGAGCACTTCTCATGGAGAAAATGGCTGCTTTGGGAGGTGGACTCTATGGCATTATACCTTGTTATCCATTCTCCACTCCCCAAACCCTGCCTTCTCAAGACTACACCCTCAGATTTCCAGGAACATCCCAACCCTGAGTTGGCAACCCTATCCTCAAGGGAGTTTACAACAAAGTGGTGAGACTGGCCTGCCTGATGAGGTCAGGAAGGCTCCCACGCTTCTGTCATTCTACATAATGAGCAAAATACAGAGATCAAAACTGTGTATAAAATGGAACAACCCAAGAAGGCACCTTTGTAATGTAATACGATTATAGTCCACTGCAGTGGTTATTGTAGGTTTGCATTCTCTAATTGCAATTTTCATTGGTTGTTTTATGCTGTTTGATTGCACCTGCTTTATTATATTCTGTAATCTGCCTTCAGAATCAGGAATAGAGAGATACTATAAAGTAAATAAATAAGCCCCCGGTCACACAGGCCGGATATCGCCGGGGGGGGGGGAGGCGTGGCTAATTGCCCCGGCGCAGTTTGATGCGCGATTACGTGATCAGACGCGCCGGCGGCACACCACG
The DNA here is from genome assembly GCF_001447785.1 of Gekko japonicus. Lineage (NCBI taxonomy): Eukaryota > Metazoa > Chordata > Lepidosauria > Squamata > Gekkonidae > Gekko > Gekko japonicus. Next base: position 679,614 of record NW_015171514.1, read on the forward strand.
GGTCCGTTCCTCGGCGCCAGCGGGTAAACGAGGGACCGGTGGGGAATGCTGTGCGCTGGCGCGATCACACCACGGGTGTCTGGAGGCAGCCCGTGGCAAACGTTTACTAGTACCTTGGAGGTACTAGTTTTTTAAGGTGCATTGTCGGCTGTAAGCCACTGGTGGTGTGCTCCACTTCCCAGATGTTGAGGTGTGATCGCACCCGGATAATCCACCCACCATCCGTGCCTCTCCCGCGGCAACTTTGCCGCGTGACCGGGGCCAATGTCTGTATTAAAGGCCAGCAAAACACAACTATAAGATTCCCTTACAGAATATGGAGGACAATCAAAATAACAACTAAGCAAAACACTATCCAGTGCTCTCTACACACTACTAACCACCCAGATAAATAGAAGCATCTTAACATGATGTGTGTATGTACCAAAAATCAAGCAGATGGGCCAATATAGCTGAGGAAAGCATTTCACAAGCAGGTACCCCACAGAAAAGACTGGGCTGCAGCACATGGGCCTAAATTATATCTCACAGTGCAACAGACTCCTGGCAGTAAACCCCACTGATCAGACATTAGTAGGATTGTGGTGTAAAGCTTAACAAAGAGAAAATGTAGCTATTTCTCAGCTACCTTTAATCTACTATCCCCAAATACACAGTATTATCATTTAATGCCCTCCACATTTATAAAAATATTTATATGCCACCTTTCCCACAAAAAAACCTGACAGAGGTAAGTAACAGAGTATTAACATAAGAAATACCGACAAGAAAAACGCAGCTAGATGTGCCGATGCATTTTGGACCAGCTGAAGTTTCTGGGTCAGAGTCAAAGGGCAGCCTAGCGTAGGGCAAGTTACAGTAATCCATTCTGGAGATGACCACTGCATGGATCACCATGGCTAAGTCATGGGAGGAGAGATAGGGAACCAGTTGCCTGACCAGCCGAAGATGGTAAAAGGCTTATCTAGTGACATTCATGACTTGGGCCATACAGGCAACTTGAAGGGACAGCTCAATCCAGACAAGGCCTTGTGTAGGATGTGAGGTGGGAACGGACTTATAAACAGTTAAGACATATAGCTTCCTACCTGGGTGCACTGTTGGTTTTAGCACCACCCCTCCAGAAAAGCCCCATATTAGTAAGGTCATTTTTTCTTGCCATGACTGTTAGCAAAACACTTTCTGTTCTACAGGCAATTTCATCTGCTTACAGTTTGAGTTCTAACTGTAAAAACGGAAGCAGATAAATTAGTGTGTCACTGAACCCAGTTAGCTCAGCCTAGGCCAGACTCCATTGCTGTTTGAAATTCATTGATTGGCTAGATATACTGTGATGTCACAAGTACACCAGTGAGCTAGGGTTGCCAGGTTCCCCCTGACCACCGGCAGGGTATGGGAAGGAGGGTTGCCAGATCCAGGTTGGTAAATTCCTGGAGATCTGGGGATGGAGCCTGGGGAGGACAGGGACCTCAGCGGGGTACAATGCCAGAGCCCACCCTCCAAAGCATCCTTTTTTCTCCAGGGGAACTTATCTCTGTAGTCAGGAGGTGAGCTGTGATTCTGGGGGATCCTCAGGTCCCACCATGAAGTTGGCAACCTACCTATCAGCATCACTGTCACAGCCCCAGACCAGTGAAACTGCTAATGAGCTAGCCCTTCCCCATGGGCTGCTTGAAATCAAAGACAATACATATTAATAACACTGTCTGAAATATTTTCTTAAGCAGTGCAAGTTTTTTTTCTTCCGTTAAGTTGCACCTGGCTTCTGGTGACCCTGTAGGTTTTCAAGGCAAGAGACATTCTAAGGTGGTTTGCCATTGCCTGCCTCTGCCTAGTAACCATGGTTTCCCTAGGTGGTCTCCCTTCCAGATACTAACCAGGCTGACCCTGCTTAGCTTCCAAGATCTGGTGAGATCGCGCTATCCTGGGTTATTCAGGTCAGAGCAGTGCAAGTTATACAGCTGTAAATATCCCAATGATTGGTTCGAACCCCTGGGTATTGGAATTTCAGGTGTGAATAATGTTGCTGAGAATAAATGGGCATAGTTGTATGCTGAGTTCCCTGAAGTATTTGGGGATGGCTGGGAAGGTACAACGGGCCCCCAATTTCGTTTGAACTAGATCCCTCCGTGACCCCGATTTGACTAAAGTATCGGAAGGTACCCATTTTGCTCAAACCCCGAATCGAAGCAGAGCTGGACAAGCTAATCGAACAGGGGGTGCTTGAGCCGGTACCGTTTAGCAGGTGGGAAACCCCCATAGTAACGCCTGTGAAACCTGATAGGTCTGTAAGAATATGTGCAGACTATAAGTGCACCCTTGTGCCTTACAACAGCACTCATACCCTGTTCCCTGTCCCTCATATCCTGGCATCTCTGGGGGGAGGAAAAGTATTTGCGAAGCTTGACTTAGCGCAAGCGTACCAGCAGCTGCCAGTGACAAAAGAGGCAGCGGAAGCCCAAACAATAGTTACCCACCAAGGAGCATTCAGGGTAAAGAGACTCCAGTTCGGGGTAAATGTCACCCGAGAGATTTTTCAGGGTCTCATGGAAGGGTTACTCCGAGGGGTGCCTGGCACTGTTCCGTATTTTGATGACGTGCTGATTGCAGGGGGGTCTGATCAGGAGCTTATGGAACGAGCAAGATCAGTGCTTGAGCGGTTTAAGTCTGCTGGTCTAAAGGTAAAGCGGGCAAAGTGCCTGGTGGGGGTCCTGAGTGTGGAATTTTTGGGATTTCAAATTGACGAAAGTGGTGTCCACCCCACGGAGGACAAAGTGGCTGCAATCAAGAATGCCCCGCGACTCCTAAACATAAAAGAGCTCCAGTCCTTTTTAGGACTGTTAAATTTCTATCATGCATTCTTGCTGCACAAAGCGTCAGTGGCAGCACCCTTACATGCGTTCCTACACAAGGACGCAAAATGGAGATGGGGCTCTGAACACGAGCGGGCTTTTAAGGGAGTTAAAGCCTTGTTATCATCAAAAGCTGTATTAACACATTATGAATAGAAACTGCTAGTGCTAGCAGCTGATGCATCTCCGTTTGCGGTGGGGGCAGTCCTTAGCCACTTAATGCCGGACAGCAGTGAAGCCCCCATTGCATTTTATTCAAGGTTGCTATCTGTGGCGGAATAAAAATTACGCTCAGATTGATAAGGAGGGTCTGGCACTGGTATCAGCGGTCAAGAAATTCCACGATTTTCTGTTTGGACGGAAGTTTCTGCTGGTCACGGACCATAAACCACTGCTGGGAATTTTTGCCCCGGATCGGCAAATTCCTAACATCCTGTCTCCTCGCATGTTGCGGAGGGCGATTTTCCTCACCGCATACGACTACAACCTTGAACAGCGGCCGGGCAAGGCAATTGGACACACAGACGCCCTCAGCCGCTGCCCTCTGCCTGGCCAGGACTCGGACCCTGCTCCAGCTAGCACTGTGCTAGCCATCGATGAACTGCCTCAGGCCCCAGTCTCCTCCATGGACATTGCTGCTGCGACAGCAAAGGACAATGTACTCGCCCGCGTTTTAAACTGGGTGTGGAGGGGGTGGCTGGCAGGGAGTGTGGAGCCGGAATTCAAACCGTACCGTGCGCGCCAAAACGAACTGTCCGTTTCAAAAGGGTGCATGTTATGGGGGAACCGGGTGGTGGTGCCTGACAAGCTCAGAGAGAAGGTCTTAGAATCCTTACACGAAGGCCATCCCGGCATGGTCCACATGAAGGCGCTGGCACGGGGGTACGTTTGGTGGCCCGGTTTAGATACCGATATCAAAGAGTGGGTGAGGGTTTGTATGCCCTGTCAACAGGCCAGACCCGAACCGCCTAACATTACACCACAAAAGTGGGAATCTGCAGGGAAGCCATGGTCCAGACTTCACCTGGATTTTGCGGTGCCTGTTCAGGGACAAATGTTTCTTTTGATTGTTGATGCGTACTCGAAGTGGCTTGAGGTTGCACACATGCACTCTACCTCTTCGATCGCTGTCATCAATGTACTGCGCCATTTGTTTTCAACCCATGGGCTACCGGACGTGCTGGTGAGTGACAATGGCGCTCAATTCACCTCTAGGGAGTTTGCTCAATTCCTAACTGACAACGGGATTAGGCACCTAACATCGGCTCCCTTTCACCCGGCCTCTAATGGCCAAGCTGAAAGAATAGTCAGGATGACCAAAGAAGCCCTAAGCAAGTTGACGCAGGGCGATTGGGGGGTGAAACTGGCTTTGTTTCTGTTGCGCCAGCACGTTACCCCTTGTTCTGCCAGCACGTTACCCCTTGTTCTGCCTTCCGAGCTTCTGATGGGGCACCGCCTCACCACCCGTTTAGATCGCCTTCACCCAGATCTTAACAATCTGAAGCCCCAGCAGCAGAGTGCGCTTCCAAAAGTCCGCACTTACGAAAAGGGTGACAAGGTTTTTGCCCGAAACTATGCTTTCAGCCATAGTGACTGAGGTGATAGGTTCACAAATGTACGTGGTAGAGCTTGCCAACGGACGCAAATGGCGACGCCCCGTAGACCAGCTTAGGCAGCGGTGGGCGAAGGAAAGCCTAGACTCCCAGCCGGCTGAGTCCCCCGAACCTGACAACCGACCCAGACCTCCAACCAGGGAGGTGAGTATTGACTTACCCAGTACTGTCCCCGAAGTAGGGCAGACCCCTACCTTCGAGGCTGCAACCGCAGACAAAAGTATACCTGACTCAGGGAACAGTGAGTCAAACAGAGCCTCCCAAGCAGAGTTATGTCCGGAGTCTGCACCGCTACGCAGGTCTCAGCGTGTGCGCCGTGCACCAACCTACCTAAGTAATTATGAATGTTGATGTATGTTCTTACTTAGGGGGGAGGAATTTGTGGTGTATTCAATCATTGCCAATGTATGTGAATCACCCAATTCATACACCATGTTAAGCTTCATCCTGGGCAAGGATCCTAATCTTACAATCCCTATTGGTAGCCCAGGAAGAACCGACCAATCACCTACCACCAAGTTACTGAGTGGGAACTACTGTGATTGGACCTTATCCCTACAATGTTATTGGTTGATATTGTATAATAGGGCGTGTGGCTACATTAGCCAGGAGAGTTTAAAAGTAGAACAGCTTCAATGCAAAAGCTGTTCTGGCTATTCGAGTTGATCTGTGGAGCTGAGTTAGGAGTTGCTGAATCGTTTGCTGAATCACTCTCTGACTTGTTTGTTAAGCAGCCGACTTACCACTCTCCATCTACACCCTAAAGTGTCATATCTCATACCACTCTCCATCTACACCCTAAAGTGTCATATCTCATACCACTCTCCATCTACACCCTAAAGTGTCATATCTCATTCTTGTAGCAGAAAGTGCCACCAAGTCACAGCCAAACTTATGACAACCCCCATAGGGTTTTTTATTGTTATTGTTATTTATTAGATTTATTAACCGCCCCATCCCAGTTTACGCTATGCTTTGGGCGATGTACAAGGCATGATGCCATAAAACACACAAGGGAAGAGACGTTCAGAGGCATTTTGCCATTGCCTGGCTCCTCATCGTGACCCTGGTATTCCTTGGAAATCTCCCATCCAAATACTAACCAGGGCCGACGCTACTAGCTTCCGAGGTCTGATGCGATCGGGGCTAGTCTGGCCTATCCAGGCATCACATTCTTCCTCCTCACAATTCCTCCAATCTTCCCTCTCCGTGCTGCACATCCGTACCACGAAGGTAACTGAACGGGGCTGGGCCTAGTTGGCAGCGTTTTGTTCCTCAGAGGAGCCGCGTGCCTTTTCCTCGCTTGCGCAGGGGTTCTTGGGCAGCTCCGAGGGGAGAAGCAGGCGCCAGACCCGGGATAGGGTTCTCCCGCTATGCTTCCCCTGGGCTGGGGCTTCCTTTAGGCTGTCCGTGGACTGCTGCCCAGTTTGTGCTTTAAGTGGACAGGCGGCAGCGGCCGGTTGAATGTGTGGCACGGGAACCTTTCGGGTATCTTATAGACGAGACAGGTTTGTGCTGTGGCACCTGGAGCTTTGGTGGGCTACCAGTCGCTTTCCCCAGAGAAACAGTGAAGCGGCCACTGGCCCACGAAAAATGTTTAGGAACACGGGTTCCGGGTCTGAGGCTGATGACTTTCTGTCGCGCCCCACTGTGGGGTTTAACTTCCCACTAAACATGCAGGAACGATGCATAGACACACTTAGTAGGAAGTCGCTGTCCTTGAACTGGGCGGGGCTGGTTTCCTGTGTTTGTCTAATTAGCACTCCAAGGGCTTGAGCGGCTCTAAAAGACCTTCTTCTCCCCACATTAAAAATCTTAACCCCAGTCCAAGGGCTTGAGCGGCTCTAAAGGACCTTCTCCCCACATTAAAAATCTTAACCCCACCCAATCCAAAACTGGGGAAGGGGAATCTGCACCTGCTATTAAGTATATGATGTTCTTTTGGTAGTCCTTGTCCAAATAGTAGCACTGGTACAGAGATTCCAGAGCTGAGCCTGACCTAAATGATGCCCTGTTTTCTTTCTGGGTAAATATGTTTAAATTTGGGATTAAGACTACAGTGCACAATTTCCTAGTGTTATCTGGGGAAAATGTGGGCTGGGTTCTGAAGCATCCTTAGTGATAGAGGGAAGATTGGGAGGACAGCCTCTCCCATCATTAGCCCATATCAGGTCCTTTCCTCTATCTCCTCTATCAGTGCCATAAGAATACCCAAAATTTGTTGGGTGGTCACAATGAGAGCCCATTATGCTACATTTTTCCTGTAGTAGTTCCTTGTTCAACTTTGCACATAAAAGATCACTTATTGCCTTGCATCTCACCCCACCCCAAGCTTTAGTGTATCTAGCATTAACTGCTCATGGCTGAGAGTCGATGAAATTGGCAAATGAAGCACCAAACGTGCCAGACTCTCGACTTGACCCCAACTTTCTGTGATTCATTTCCCACATATCAAAAGAGTCATGTGTCCTTTGGGAAAGGGGTGGCTTCTTCAAAATTGTATGCATAATTGCCCTGACGGTTTGGATGGACTGCAGCCTAAAAGCCAGTGTATTAGCTGACACTCTTCACTATAACGGAGAATAACAAAGTAGATCAGTGTCTTGCATGATTGGGTGTGTCTGTTCTCCTGCATGACAATATTTTCTGATGGGGTTGCCAACCAAGAGAGACTCCATTTTTTTCTGAGATCATAGCATTTGGGGATGGAAAACACTTTCCAGATTCTATTCCCATCTCTTTTTACTAGATCTTTGCAGTGGAAACCTGAGTAAGGGATTCTTGTCATTTAGCATCTTAAGTTCGCATGTCATTAATGGAATTGTAGTAATGTGGGAAAGAACACTTCAGAACAAATTGGGAGTTTCTGTTTTTGCTTTCCCCACCCCCTTTCCATCTTCAGCCTTAAATCTGTAGCAGCGTTTCTTTATATGAGTGGCAGGGAAAACTGACTAGAAATGATTTTTAAAGTAATGGATTTTTTAAAAAAAGGATTAAGGTTGAGTGCTTTAGCTGTGGGAGGATAAATCTTGCTCTGCAGCCATTTAGTTATTTTTATTGCAGCAAAAGCTCAGTTGTAGA
>NW_015171514.1:687206-720819 GCF_001447785.1 Gekko japonicus
ATGGATTGTCCCCCATCAGTGAAGCACAGGATAAGGTATGGAACACCAGTGAAGTTTTATAGCTGTTCTGTACTGATTGGTAGTATCTTCATATTCAGAACTTACAAAAGGGAAGGAGAAAACTGGTGGGTAATCTACTGCTGAAATCCAGATGTGTCAAAGAGCAAGCTGAATGAATCACTATTCTAATGCTAGAAAAGTCCAAAGAAAAATATCTTGTATGCAGGGAGTTGCAATCATCATGAAAATAATGATAACAAACTGATATTGAAAAATGTAAAACAATTGCACGTGGTTTAAAATGGAGATCTGTTGAAATAAGGATGCATCAGTTAAAGGTCTGAGCTTCGTGAAGTTGAATATTTGGGGTGGAATTTAAAACAAAAATTGTGACCACCACTGTATGGAAACAAAGTGGGTAGAATCTGTCCTTTATTCTTTTGGAGGCCTGCCAGTCCCCTTTATACCAAATTAGCCTTTGGTTGCCACTCCTTAAGTCTATACATTTGTGCTTTCTCAGTTTTAATGGGCAGTGTAATGCAAACAGTTTAACAACTCTTCGGACTCTTGGCTGCCAGCTTACTTGCTGTCCCCCCCCCCAAAAAAAAGCAAGCAAAAAACCACCTGACAACCTGACCATTGAACTTAACTTGCTTAGGAAGAGAAGGAATTATGTTTCACATTTTTTTTAAAAATGCACTTATTGTCAGTATCTTTCGAAAGGCTCAGTCTTTTAAAATGTTGGCTCCTGTCCGGAAGAGTATAAATGGATACCTATACAGTTGACCTTCATTCCTGAGAATGCTCATACTTATTTATTCATTGATGTGCAGCCTGTGCATATCAAAAAGGCATAGGGTGAACTAGGAAGGATGCAGTTGTTCATAAGGGCTCACTTCATTTACGCCTGACTTGTATGACTTGCTTGGCTGTGTGGCTGACTCTGGTTACCAGGCTACTTTGGTTCCCTCCTGGTTGAAACTGTTGATTGCAATTCTAGTTTCCTGTTTGCTGCAAGTGAGCATGGATTAAATTAACTTTCATTCAGTCAATATATTCTGAAAATACATATTTAATAGATGTGTACTGATTTGTGCTGTTCCCATTTTTAAAAAGCAAAGGACCAAATAATTAGATATACTTAGCCAAGTCAAGCATCAGTGATGAGATGGCATCCAGGGATTGCAAACATCTGCACTGCTGATGTGGGATGTTCTTTCACTGCAGCTATCTCCCCTGAGTTCCAATCCTGCTGTATGCAGAATTTAAGAGATGTGCTCTCTCTCAGTCTAATGGCAGAGCCCTTGCTGGAAGTCTAGCAGCAGGCTTCTGAGTTAGCACTAATGAGATAATTCTGCCAAGAAAGTAGGCGGAATTAATCCTTGCTGAAGCTTGTAGTGCCTCTTTTGTGGGGTTTTTTTGTGCTTAATGATAGGATTCAGGCAATATGACAATTGAACTTTTTAGCATAGGGTTTTTTAAAACTTGCCTTTGGTCCACTCTAATTCAGGACCAAGAGCTTTGTTTTCTCTAATGAATGATCTCTGAATACAGATGGGTAGAGGCAGTGCCTCCTTTTTAGTTTTGTGTCTGCCTTTAACTCTCAGATGCATCAGATAATACTGGGATGTATACAAAAAGGGGTGTGGATTACAGGGGCTGCCCTCTGATAGTTTGGTTTTTTCCCCATCAGAATGTACATAATGAGCTTTCATCAGAGAGACTGAAAAGCCATTCTAGGACCTGAAGTGTGGTATGTTTCAGGTCACTCTTTTCTCTCCATTGATCTTTAATATTTAAATTCAGAAGCTGAATGAGGTAATCTTGAGCTTTGGGATTAGATGTCATCAATATGCAGATGACATCAATCTAAGTTTGTAATCAACCTGCTTTCTGTGTCTTGGGGCCAGCATTCTGTGTGATGTTGGTCAGGAGAGTTGTATGAAGGTTGATTGGCCCATTTGAGATTGTGTTTGGCTGACTTAAGATGGACAGATGAAGAGTCTGAGGGTGGTCCTGGAGCCCATCTTTGCTGATTGAGAAGTTAGTTGCTAGGAGTGCTTTCCTCCATCTTCATCTTACTTGTAAGTTATCATTCCTTCTGGCCAGATTGGTCCATTCTTTTGAAACCTGTAGGCTGGATTACTGTAACATGCTCCATGGGGTGTGTGTGTGTGTGTCCTTAAAGACAACTACGAAGTTTCATTTAGTTCAGAATGTGGTGGCCTGTTTGATTAGGACTGTTCCTCATGTCCCTAATCAGGCAAAGATTAAAGTAGCTACACTGGTTGTCAATATGCTTCTGGGCTCAATTCAGGATGCTGGTTCTTAGCTTTAAAGTTCTTCACATCCACCTATATCCTTGTATTAGCCAGTACTACCACCCTCATGGTAGTTAGTATGTACCGCTGCTACCTGCTCAAGAGCTGCTTTTCTGTCACTGCTCCTTCTCTTTGGAGTGGGCTTCTGGCTTTGTGTTTTGAATACCTTTCTGAGGTTTTGAGATGGAAACCCGTTCCCTCCATCTTAGGTCAGAACTAGATACAGTATCCACCATAAGCAGCAGCCGCCGCCGCCCTATGCTATACTCCGAAGTTTCCTTTCCTGCAAGTGACAGCCAGTGAGATGGGAGAGAGGCAGAGAAGCCCAGAACATGGTAACTTCCATGTGCAGGAGATGTGGGAATGCCACTTTTGGTGGCAGCTGTGCATTTCCAGCAATGTTTTGTTCCAGCCATAATATTCTTTCAGTTTGACAAAGCCAGCAAAAAAAAAAAAAATGATGCCCACATAATCCTTGTTTAAAGTTTAAGCATTATAGGTTTAGGCTGTCAATAGCATGGGATTAATGTTGCTGACAATATTTGCAATGTTTTGAGACCACAATTCAAGAGAACTATCCCTTTGTCTATATCAGGAACACTTTTATTTCACTTTTCCTTTGAACCTCTGGCAGGCCTACCTGCTGCCTGATGGGTAGCTTTTGTTGTTGTAGCCACCTTCTGCTTGGGCAGGTTGCCATAAATTTGCCTCTCAATCCAGAGTCCTTGCTTGATCAGGTAACTGGAAAGCCCGTGATGTGAAGCTGAAGTGAGAGATGGAGTACGAGGGCTATCCCATCTCTGTCGGTGGCGACATGGAAATGCAGCTTGCAAATTCAGAAGCAATATACTGATGGGGCATTATCTGAACACATTTTTCAGTGTTACTGAATAGGGGTGTGCATTTGGCTTTGCTGAATTGAAAAAATACCCCAAAATACTGTATTGGTATTTTTTTTGTATTAGTTAAATTGAATCAGATTTTCTAATCTGATTCGGCTGCTGATAAGGTGCTCCCATATAAAAGCCGATCTTATTCGGCTTTTATTCTGGGCCCCAAATTGGGGATGGAAGGCAATAATCTGAAACTGACAGTTTCAGTGATCTGCAGCCCTGGGGAACCTGGGAAAGCCCAGTCTTGGAGGGAAGGCAGTTAAAAATGCCTTCCTTTTGCTTCCTTGGGGAAGCTGATCTCTGGAGGGAAAGCAGCTTAAAGTGCCTTCCCTTGGCTTCCCCAGGCACCCCGCAGCTCCAGGGCACCTGGGGAAGCAGATCTGGGGAGGCAGGCAGGCTGGGGAAGGGGACATTTAAACATGCCTCACTCCTGAGTCTTTCCTTGGCAGCTACCCAGCTTCTTCCTCTGGTCAATTTCACTCCCCAGCTGATCCACCAGGAGTAAAACTGTCTAGAGGTAGGGCACTGGGGAAGGAAAGGCTCCAGTGCCCTTATACTCTGTGGGGACTTTCCCCATAGGGTATAATGGCCAAATACATTCGGCAGCACTGAATTTTCCCAAACCCCAATATCTTACCGATATTGGGATTTGGGAATATTGGCTTGGTTTACCCAAACCCAAAAAATACCGATTTTTTTTTTTGCACACCCCTATTTCTGAACTGCTCCTGCCCAACAACCTTTGTGAACATGGACTCCAGAACCATTAGCATTAGAGTTGCTTCCCACATAGAATAGCACTGGCCTGCCTGGGATTTCATCCTCTTAGCTGGTTGCCAGAATTAGAAGTTGCAAACCCAGAAAAATGTGCTAGCTGAGCCGTCCTTGCTGTTAGTGTGCATGGATGAGTTGTCATGGTGGACATAGGCACAAGGGCATCACGTAGCTTGTTGGGTGCATAAATAGGGTGCTGATCTTTGAGGGCTGAAGCTTGTAAATATAAATGCCACGTGCGTTGCATTGCCAGGCAGAGCACTGCCCCCTTAATGCTGGATAGGAACATAAGAGTCCTGCTGGATCAGACCAGCGGTCCATCTATTCCAGCATCGTGTCTCACACAGCAGCCAACCAGTTCCTCTGGACGACCAGCAGTAGGGCATAGAGGCTGAGACCTTCCCCTGATTTTGCCTCCTGGCTCTGGGATTCAGAGGATTAGTGCCTTTGAGTGTGGAGGTTCCCCTCATTGCTAGTAGCCATTGATAGACTTATCCTCCATGAATCCATCTAATCCCCTTTTAAAGCTGTTTATTCCTGTAGCAAATTCCACATTTTAATCACTTTTTGTGTAAAGTAGTATTTCCTTTTGTCCGTCCTGAATCTTCTGCCCATCAGCTTTATTGAATGACCTCGAGTTCTATTCTGTTATGTTGGGAGAGGGAGAAAAATTTCACTTTGTCAACTCTCTCCACCCCATGCATAGTTTTATAAACCTCTATCATGTCCCCCCCTTATTTGTCTCTTGTCTAACCTGAAAAGTCCCAGACTGTTCAGCCTTTCCTCATAGGGAAGATGCTCCACATGCAGCTGCTGGTGTGACCTTGGGTCAGTTACAAGTTCTTTCAGCGCTGTTCTCTCAGGAGCAGTTCTCGAAAGAGCTTTCTCAGCCCCACCTACCTCACAGGGTGTCTGTTGTGGGGGGGGGAAGGGAAAGCAGATCGTAAGCTGCTCAGAGACTCCTTTGGGTAGTGAAGGGTGGGGTATAAATCCAATCTCCTCTTCTTCTTCTCCAACCCCCTAATCATCTTGGTTGCCCTCCTCTGTACTTTTTCCAGTTCTGCAATGTCCTTTGGGAGGTACGGTGACCAGAACTGTACACAGTATTCCAAATGAGGCTGCACCATAGATCTGTACAGGGGTATTACAATATCAGCCATTTTATTCTCCATCCCTTTCCTAATAATTTCTAACATAAGAGTTTGCCCTTTTCACTGCTGTAGCACACTGGGTTGGCACACTCATTGAGCTATCCACTCCAACCCCATTAGCCTCTGGCTTTTCCAAGCAAGACCTCCTTCTCAATGTATTGTAGTTTTCAGGACCCACTTGCAAAAGTAACTTCATCTACTCTTCCCTTCCCCAACATAAAGCACGGGGCTGTCACCTCCATTAACGCGTTTATAGTTCACTTTTCATGCTTTATGTTTAGAAGCATAGTGTTACTGAGCTGCAGGCCATATTTCTTTACCTTTTCACATTTCCTGGTGATGAGTTACTGAGATCTGCCATCGAACTTCCCAGAGCCACCTCCTCCCAGCTTGTCCTGTCCCTCCTTCTTCCTCCGGTGAGAAAGTCATTGCTCATTCTTAAAGTCCCAGCCTACAGTTCGGGAACCGCAGCCTTTAAAGGATCATGACGGCAGCTCTATCGGTGAGAGCTCCTCAGGACATTTGTCTCCTTGGTGCTGCTCAGATGAGCCAGAGCAGAACCTGCGCTTGTCCTCAGCCAAGTGACTACCAAGCATCAGGGAATGCACTGTCCCTGGGGGGCCTTCACCTCCCCTAGCCTGAGATGCAGGACAGCAGATTCTCCAGCACGTCCAGCCAGACTCGGGGCAGATGCAAAAGAATAATCTTCGGAAAAGAAAAGTGTTTCTTGCGCATGCTCAGGAGTGCATTGTCCATCGTCTTATTGTCAATTTTTTTTTGCTTGGTTTTTAACCAGATGGCCTTAAGCGTACCACGTGATTGGAGTTTTGCTATGTCAGAGCTGTGCTTCATATGTACCTCATGGGAATGTCTCCCCCCCCCCTTTTCACCCACAGGTTGAACAGGTGAAACTGCTAGACAGATTCAGCACAACCAGCAAGTCACAAACTGGAACGCTTTACCTTACAGCCACTCATCTCTTATTTATAGATGCTAACCAGAAAGAGACATGGGTAAGGATTCTCCATGCACCGTCTCTCATTCCTTTAATCACATTTTGTTCCTTTGCATTGTGCGTCTTCTGAGGGCAAAATGGACTGATGTGCATAACTCCCCCCAAATCAGTGTCCTGGCTTGTGATGAGCAGGAGGTTGATCCTTAGGAGTGTAGAGATAATGGGTCTGTGGTGAGCTTTTTGGCCAGAGGGTGTCTGTGCTGCCTGGAGTGAAGGTTGCAGGGATGAAGTGCTGTCTAGTGCTGTCTAGATAGGGGAGTTGTAGTGTGGGGGATGAGCAAAGAGTCATGATGCATCTCAGTATCATCAGCATCAATGGAAGCTCAGAACATATACCCCAGAGAAGAAAGTGTAGTTCTGGGGTCTGGGAGGTAAACTTTAGATTGCTTGGCAGGAGGTTAAAGCCCAGGACCTCCAAGGTGGCGTTATCAGAAGTGCTGCCTATTCCACACATAGATCCAGCTAGAAAGGTGGAGATTAGGCCTCTGTGTGTGAATGCGACAGTGGTGCTAGGTGGGTAATGGGCAACAGGCTGATTTTCTATTAAAAAGGACTCTACCTGAGCAGAAATGGAACCAGACTCCTGGTGCTTCACATCAAAAATGCTGCACATTTAAAACTAACTCCTGGGGAAGAGTCAAGAGGAGCCGATGAGCATCCCGGTTGAGGATAACTGATCCCTGAGGGAGAGATGATGGGTTAGCTGTTATTGTTAATGTAGTCAGGGATGGGCCAGAATTTGAAAGGTTTAAGGAGACCAAAGGGCAATAAGGGAAAATGTGCATGCTCAGGGCACTTGGCGAAGGAAGCAAAGTACAGGTGTTTATATGTAAATTCTAGAAACCTCCAAGCTAAGACTGAAGAGCTGGAGTGATTGGTACTAAACGAAAACAGAGATGTAGGTGAGCATTTTAGAAACCTGGGGAAGGTCAATGGGATACAGCTGTCCCTGGGTATAAGTTATCTAGGGAGGGCCAGGCAGGATGTGTCCGAAGGGGAGTGACTCTCTGTCAGAGAGGGCATAGAGTCCAGTAAACTAGAAAACTGGAATAGGTCCCTCCCAAATCCATATAGGTGGAAATACCAAGCCCATGATAACTTAATATTGGGGACTTATTATTTCCCAGCAGATCAAATCTTGGAGGGTGATCTGGATGTGAAAAAAGAAATAGAGGAGGCCATCAGAGATGAAAGTTATGAAATAATGGGTTATTTCAGCCATCCTCACGCTGGCTAGATAAGTGTGAATTCAGGTCATGAGAAATGATACATTATTTCGGGACTGGTGGTGCTTGCGATGGTGCAGCTTGGGATGTGGATCTTCTACCAATTGGGAATAGTGATCACGGTATTACAAAATTCAATATTTTGTTTTTTGTAAATGGAATATTGCCAAGTAGGTCCACACCCATGTTCAGGTTCCAAAGAGGAAACCTCAAAAATGAACTGATTAGCCACAAGGTAGCTGAGGCTAAATAGGGTCAGGTCCTTTTGGTATGCTTGGAAATCATTTAAATCCTTAATAATGGAAGTTCAAAATATATACACTGCAGATTAGGAGTCAGAGAAGATACCGGTGTAATGATCAAGCTAAGGCAAGCTGTAAAAGTCTGCAAGACAACATCCTTTAAAAAGGGAAGTCTTGCCCAAACAAGGTAAATTACATGGATTACAGGCTCTGGAAAAAGTCTTATCGGGCTGACAATAAAGTGGGTGAAAAGAGACTGGGGAACATAGTGCTAAAAATATTGGGACCAACAATAAGAATTTCTTTTGATGCTTCAGAGGCAGGAAGCCAGCCACTGGAAGTGGTGGGGCCCTTGCATAACAAAGGAGTGAAAGAATTGCTAAAGGATAATGGGGAAATTGTAGAGAAACAATGAATTGTTTGAGTCAGTGTTCACTGTAGAAAATGTGTTATGGTTACCTACAGTGGAGCCTCTGTTTCCTGCCAAGGTATTGGAAGAAATGAATTGAATAGAGGCAAGGAGGCAAAGTTTTAAGGCTAAACAGACAAACAAAAAACAAGTCATCACCACGTTTAGATAGCATACATCCAAGCATTCTTAAGGATCTCAGATGTGAAAAGTCTTGATTTCCTAACAAACATATTTCACATATTGCTAAACCGACCTGTCTTCCAGAGGACCGGAATGTAGCATGCTAGGAAAAGTTAGAGGCAATAGGAGGACCCAACATGAGATGGATTGACTCAGTCAAGGAAGCCACAGTCCTCAGTTTGCCATAGGCCAGAAGCAACTTAACACACAAATGGTGGGTTTTAAAAAGGAATTCAGAGCCAGTCCAAGAAATTACAAGCCAGCTAGCATAACATTTGTTCCAGGTAAATTGGCAGAAATTGTTATTAAAGACAGAATTATGAAGCACACAGAGGAATAAGTCCTACTGAAGAAGAATCAGCATGGCTTCTGAAAAGTGAAATCCTATCCTACTCTCCTTTTAATGTTCTTTCAAGGGGGTTAGCAAACACATGAACAAGAGTGATCTCTTGACAAAGTCCCTTAGCAAAGGGGATAAAAGGACCTTTGATGGGCTTGAACAAAAGGAAGCAGAGAGGAGGAATAAATTAATAATTCTTGCAATGGAAGGAAGTAAGACATGGGCTTCCACAACAGGTTGGTATTGGGACCGATGCTAATCTGTTCATAAACAGTCTGCAACTGGGGGAGAGCAGCGAGGAGGCAACATTTGCCAATGACACCAGATTACTCAGGATGATAAAAACCAAATCAGATTGCAAAGAGCTCAAGAAGGATCTCTCTCAAACTGAGTAAGTGGAGATAACATGGCAAATTAGGTTCACTGTGAATAAGTAAAGTGATGCATACTGGGGCAGGAGTCCTGACTTGAAATATAGGTTTGAACAGCTGGTGATTGATCAGGAAAGAGATCTTGAGGGGCCTGGGGGACAGCTTGATGAAAATGATGGTTCGAAGTAAGGCAGGAGTGAAAATGCCATTTTAGACTAGAGTATATTAGAAACAGGATTGCAGAGAAAAGGCCTTGTGTAGGTCTGTGGTGCTGCCATATTTAGAATACGGTTCTAGTTGCCATCTCTCAAAAAGTATAATGAAATGCTGGAAGAGTTACAGCAAAGGACAGTCAAAATGATCCCGGGGTTAGAGCACCTTTTCTAGGAGGAAAGGTGAAGGTGTCTGAAGCTTTTTAGTCTACAGAAATATTAACAAGATGGTGCATGACACAGGTTTGTAAAATTAAGCATGGGGTAGAGAAAGTGGATAGAAAGAGCTTTTCTTCTCCGCGCTAGTACTTGTGGGAATTCAGTGGAATTCTTTGTCCTGGATAGTTTCAGGTAGCACAAAATTATCAAAAATGAACTGGACATGACATGTTGTAGTGCGGATTTCGTGGTGCTGTTATTAAAGTAGGGTTGATCAGATCCATCAGTCATCCTTTCTGGGTTCTTGTGTGTTACAGATTCTGCACCACCACATTGCTGCTGTAGAGAAACTTGCCTTGACAACATCAGGTTGCCCTCTGGTGATCCAGTGCAAAAACTTCAGGATAGTTCATTTCATTGTTCCCAGGGAAAGGGACTGCCATGATATTTATAATTCCTTGCTTCAGCTGTCTAAACCAGGTAATTGACTGACTGGCTGCCTCCATCATTGGTATGCATTGAGCTGATGTATCCCTTTGGTTGTTCTAGAGTTAAGCACCAGGAGTCAGACTTTCTCTCTCTCTCTCCCTCCCCCCCTCTTGGCTTTAGCAAGATACGATGAACTTTATGCCTTCTCCTACAATCCGAAGCAAAGTGAGGTGGAACGAGTGCGAGGCTGGCAGCTTATTGACCTTGCGGAAGAGTTCAATCGGATGGGGGTGCCTAACTCCATCTGGCAATTGTCAGATGCAAATCGCGATTATAAGGTAAGAGATTACCTGCCGCTGCGGTAGAAGAATTCTAAAAGAATTCTCTCTGTAAATTGGGTTTTTTTTAAATGGTCTAAATTGCGAGAGCTTTCTTTTGGCACTGGCAGAAAATCTGATTTGTTCCTTCTTCCCATGGGAGAACTCTGTTTAAAAAGTCATCTCTGGATACCTTGTTTTCCGCAACCCTTTTGTAGATACGGAGTGAGTTCATGCCCCCGTTGTATACGCAGGTGGTGGGTGACCCTTACTGATCAGTGGGTAAATAATCTTGAGGGATTTATTTAGGCCTCTGTCCCTGCTGTATCAGAGCTCGGGGAGGCTGTGAATGGGAGGCTGTGGGTAACCTTCAGATCTCTTCCAGTCATGGGTTTCCCTGGCAGAAGTCTGCATTTTTCACTCCCTAACTAGAGTTATCATGTGAACTAGCATGTTTGTTTTGGTTTCAATGCCAGAAGCTGTTTTTTTCTAAGGTTAGTTTGGTAACCACAGGGCCCCAATCCTCTACTCTTTCTCCTACATTTTAGTGAACTGCTTTGCGTCTTGCCTTGATAGTAGCGTAAATTTCTGACACATCCAGAGAATTTTACTCCATGGGTGTGTTGGGCTGTCTTTTGGATTTTTGGTACTGGTTTTCCTGAAAATATAACCAAGCAGTATCTCATCTAGCATTCTGCATTGGGTGCTGTGCTTTAGAATAGCATTCTACTACCGAATGGCTTTGATCCCATCTAGATTTCTGTAGCCATGGTGGGGTTGAGGTTTGCTGATTTTCCCCTTCTGCGAGAAACCTCTGATTCCCCTCCAAAGCTAGTCCTGAGGATCCCACAGAGCAGTCTTGTAGGGGGCGGGATTGGGTTTCTGTTGGAGGGAGGAATCGATGAAAATTGCATGTACACAGACACACACACACCACTCCCACAGGTATCTGGGCAGTATCCAAGCGAATGAGTGCCTCTAGGTTCTTCAGTTAACTGTCAGCTTCAGCACTGTGACTTTTAGAACCTGAGGTCTGAGATGACTAATTTTATGTGCCTTTGTGACACCTTCCCATTTTTTTGTGTCCTCCTAGTTAGCATTTAATGGACAGTGTCACATGTTTTTCTGTACAAAATAAGCACCTGGCCCCTCAATAAATTTGTGGGGAAGGACATGTTTTAGTGTTTTTTCCAGTAATTGTTTTGCTTTGAAATTCTTCAGACCTGAAGATCAAAAAAGATTTCCTGTGAGGGGCGGAGGAAGCTGGGCGTGGGGCGAGCTCCTTGTCGAACAATTGAACTCCTGCTCAGTAATAAGAAGCCTCTTAAGATGCAGGGTTTTTACTTTATCTGCTAGGCAAGTGGGCCCAATTGCACATTATTTCCCTAATAATGCAACATTACGAATGATGATTCTTTGCTTCTGTTATTCTCCCTTTTTCTTAACCCCCTTTCTCAAGGTTGATCAGGAGTCTGTGGACTTTTCTTCACTTGGAGCTGTCTTCTGTTCCCACTTTTCCAACTAAAGACTTCTTCTAGATCCTAGATAATTACCCACAACCTGTCACCTACTAACCAAAGTGGCATCTGACATACAGCTGGCGCTTCACCAGTAAGGCCTGCCCAGTTGATTTCAGAGGATGCCTGCTTGCATACCACAGTTAAATGTGTGGATGTTTGTTACAATTCCTTTTATCCCCTTTCACAGATCTGCGAAACATATCCCAGAGAACTTTATGTTCCCAGGAATGCGAGCAAGCCCATAATTGTTGGCAGTTCTAAGTTCAGAAGCAAAGGAAGGTTTCCTGTGCTGTCATATTATCGTAAAGATAATGAAGAGTTGAAGCTATAACTAATATTTTGTATGGAGCTTTAAAAACAAACTATTTTGTCTTGGAAATTGAAGCTAGGCTGCACGCTCTTGTTTAGTCTTTTTAAAGAAACTTAATTTGGCTGCATCATCTTCAGCTTTATCCCTAAAAAGTAGGCACCTGTATATTGAAAGTGCAAACCATGAACTATGTGCAAAATGTGCATTTCAGATATCCTCTGAAAGTGTTACACTTCTCTTGTTAGAACTTGTGGACCAAACTCAGGACACTGTTTATATCCTCTGAAGTGCTTGCTTAGGTCTCTTCCTGCCTGCTTCTTATTTTTGCCCTCTCTGCCTTCTTGCTAGGCTGCCATTTGCAGATGTAGTCAGCCTCTCTCAGGGTTCAGTGCCAGGTGTTTGGAGGATGAGCACATGTTGCAAGCAATCAGCAAAGCCAATCCTACTCATCGTTATATGTACGTTGTGGACACCAGGCCTAAGGTATGTGTCTTCCTCTGGTTGCTGAGTTTTCCATATTAGTACCGTGGTTCTGGGATAGGAAGGAGTGAAGTTATTGTTGTACTAAAGTACATTGGTGGAGGTGTCTCAGTTTGATCAGTAACTGAATTATTTATCGATGGCTTTTGTCCCCATCTACAACAATGCCTGACCACCTTTGGAGGAATTATTTACCTACTCAATCCAGCCTGTCAGTCAGGATCCAGAGAACTGTGCAACTAGCTCTGAGCACTTAATGTTTCTCAGAACAGTAGTCCTCCACACCGTAGATCAAACCAAAAGCAGCTGGTAATGTGTTATGGTTCAAGGGGTGGGAAGGGCAGGTCTTCACAGAGTGTGTCTAAGCCCTTGGGTTTAACAGTATCCTGCTTCTCTTCCCCCGCCCTACTCTCCAGAAACCAAGGCAGTGTGTGTAGGGTTCCCAAGTGGTCTCGCGTCCAGGTATTAGCCCATACCTCCTTAACTTCAGGAGGTTGCTGAATGACTTGCATCAGATCATTCCCTTCAGATCCTGGCTGTTGTTCCTTGGATATATAGGCAGTGCTTGTTTCTACACATTCAGCATATGTTTCAGAGGGTAGCTGTGTTAGTCTGATCGCTAGGTGCTGCTGAACTCAGATCCAGCTAATCAGTATATGTGGCTCTGATAGGTGGTCCAGTCCCCATCCCCTCAACTATGTAACCTCATTAATTGCACAGGTTGGATGGTTTCTGGCATTTCTTGTACCCAAGATTCAATGTGGTTACTTAATTGGCTTCACATTCCCAGAATTGTTCTAGAATTTGGAAACCAAATGGGACCATTTCTTCATGTAGCGTCCTCCTTGAATACAACAAAGTAGTAAAAGGTTGTTTTCTTTCCCGCCTTATGACTACTTTAACCTTCCTTGTCTTTAAGCTGAATGCAATGGCAAACAGAGCAGCAGGTAAAGGTTATGAAAATGAAGACAACTATTCCAATATTAGATTCCAGTTTGTTGGTATTGAAAACATCCATGTCATGAGATCTAGCCTGCAGAAACTGTTGGAAGGTATGTGTATTTGTGTGCTCCTAAGGGAGATGGTGTATATGAAATGCTTTAAACAGGGGTGTAATGATTCCTTGTTTTATATGTGTGTGTGTCTCTTTAAAAGTTTGGTTGCATGGCCGTGTGATGGACTAGAGTGCTTAAAGAGACAAGTGTGGTGTGATTGGTGATTGACAGAGAGTAGGAGGGGTTTTAGAAAGGGTTTCTGAGTGGATGAATGGGTATGTCCTTCAGGAGTGACAGTTAGAGGTTGGACAGTTGATAAAGACAGTTGTTAAAGGAGTTAGTTCTGAAGTCTGAGGGAGAGAGACAGTCTTGTGTGTGATACAAGAGTTAAGTTCTGTATATGAAGAAAAGTTGAATGTATAAGGAAACAAAAGTTAAATGAAAGTCTGAGTGACAGACTGGAGTGAAATAGGAAACGTATATGACCCTGAGTAATGAGTTACAAAGTTACTTGAAAAATCCCTGTCAGAAAGGGAGCAGATCTTGTGGGAGACACAACTAAATTGTTAAAATTATTCACATTACTGGTTACATTGTTCTACACTTTAATCTATGAACTGTTTCAATAAATCTTCTTTTATTTAAGTCTGCCAGCTCTGAAAGAAATAATTTCTCAGGAAACACATAATACCTCGAAAGCCTAAAACCTCGACCTACCTACCCAGTGATAGCCAAAAGAAAGTATAAAGGTTTGGAAAGCCTAAAAATTTCCTGGTGGCAGCCGGATATACACAGTAAAACAAAACATAAAGAACACTTTAAAGGGAAACCAGGCCTCCCCAGATAAGGGGTCGTCACAAGGGGTCTCTTTTTTAAAAAAAGTAATGCATGAAAAAAGTGTATTACATACAGTACTGAATTCAGTCTCTCATGCTGTGGGTACGCATGAGCAAGGAAGGGTGGTGTGCTCCTGCCATCTGTCTGGTATGAGGAAGCTGGTTTGCTGTGGGGAATGCCCATCAGCCTTTGGCCATCAAACACCATTTAAACAAACATTTTAGTTTCTCTGATGTGTGAACAATTATTTAACATAATAATTGAGCTTATCTCAGCATTGTACTAGTCAGTCTCTTAAATATTACACATGAAATATTTACTTTGAGTTAATGGAAATCTCATGAACATATTCCTTCAATTTGTTTAGCTTGCCACCCTGCTTGTAACACATTCATTATCCCAAAGGAAGAGCCATTTTACATGGAGATTGTTTGTCTCAGCTGCATTTGTTGATTTTTGTGGTTAAGTACCTAAAGTGTGAAGAGCAGATATGATTCCCTAAAAACACAGGAACGTACACTACGGAGCCATGTCCAGCTTCCATGATCAATGCATCCCTTTAAAGAGGGGTTTCAGTAGCAGAGAAACTCTACTTGTACCTATAGTGCAAAGGAACAGCTCACACCAGTTTTCTACCATGGGTTCAGCAAGCATACAAGGGAACTAAAGCTTGGGTGGGGAGATGATGTACTTGTTTACTTTTATATGTGACTGTTGCTAGCATTGGAACCTTACCTTTCTACTCTCTACAGAAATGTATTACACATATTCTGGTTTCTCCGTTTCGTGTTAACACTGTCATATTTCTGACAACACTAGCACTTGTTATTATGTATGGTGTAGTTAAAGAAACTGTTTACTTGTATAATTAGCAAACCCTGATATCTAGAAGTTCAGATTCCTTTAAAGTAATAATTCAACCGTTTCTGAAAAGTTAAGAGTAACTTTTACTCCTAGTAGAAGAAACTGCTGCTATTTGCATTTAACAGCCTCTGGGTGTCTTTCTGTTCTAGTCTGTGGTACGAGAGGGCTTTCGGTCAATGACTTTCTGTCTGGTTTGGAGAGCTCTGGATGGCTGCGACACATTAAAGCCGTGTTGGAGGCTGCTATCTTCTTAGCCAAAGTAATTTGCATATTTTGACTTTTGGATGGTGGGAAGTTAACAGTTTGCATTTGACAATCAGTTACAGTCCAGGCTATGTTACAAAGTTGCCAAGATCATTAAAGAAGCCGATAGTCATCTAAGTAAATAATTTCTGACCTGGCTCTAGGAAAACAGAAATACAAAAGAAGTTGACTTTCTTGTAATTGTGTTTATGTGGCCTCCACACCCTTTCTGTATTGACAATGTTGTCAGCTGTAATAATGCTGACCACCTGTTGGTATGGGTGGTGGTGGTGGTGTACTGGCTGACTTTCTGTCCCTGCACCCTTAGATGGTTAGAGCTATAAATGCATTCAGAGTTCCCTGCAGCCTGTTGTGCTGGTGCTGGAACAGATCCAAGCCAAATCTCTCCTGCTGCATTAGGGAAGTTGCAAGTGACGCTCAAAGCCTGTTTCTGCAGATGGCATGAGCTGTATATTTGGAACAGACTGAATTAGCAGGATGCATTTCTCCTCTTTGTGGCACAGAGATAAGTAGGGCTTCTTGTCTCCTTATAGGCCATAGCTTTTGAGGGTGCAAGTGTGCTTGTCCATTGTTCTGATGGCTGGGACCGGACATCTCAAGTCTGCTCACTGGGCTCTCTGTTATTGGATCCCTTTTATAGAACAATTAGAGGATTCATGGTAAGTACTTACGTCAGCAAACTGGGTTGTGTTTAGTTGGCACGTGTTTGCAGTCGAATTTCTTCTTGCATGGGAAGATGTCTTTAGGGTCGATATTTCAGTGGTGTCTGGACTTCACTCTCCTTGTCGAAGATATTTGTTTACCTCCATCTGCATAAACAGACAGGCTAAAGACTCAGATGCGAATGGAATTTTGACGCAATGCAAACAAAATCTTAATCAGTAGCACACAGGAAGTACTGTCAAGTCACATCCAATTAATGGAGACCCCTGTCGAGTCTTCAAGGCAAGAGGCAAAGCAGAGGTGGTTTGCCCTTGCCTGCCTCTGCATAGCGACCCTGAATTTCCTTGGTGGTCTCCCATCCAAATTCTCAGCAAGGCTGGCCCTGCTTAGCTTCCACGATCTGATAAGACTGGGCCAGCCTGGGCCATCCAGGTCAGGGCATTGCAGTAGACACCTGCATCTAAAATAGTGTAAGCGGATTTGTTTATTTTTTGAACTGTGAGGAAAATCCACCATTAGTAACTTCACATAACGAGTGTGAACTAAAGGTCCTCCTCTGCTGGAAAGACCTGATTAGCTTAATAATAATAGTGATTGCGTGCCATGAAGGCACAAGCAACTCATGGCAAACCTAGGACCATATGGGGTTTTCAAGGCAAGAGATGAGCAGAGATGGTTTGCTGCTGTCTTCCTCTGCACTGCAACCCAGGTCTTCCTTGGTGGTCTCCCATCCAAAGACTGGCCCCCATACTTAGTTTCCAAGCTCTGATGAGGTCAGGCTAGTCAGGGCTATTCAGGTTGCTCTGATTTTCTTTGCTAATTTTAAATCTCCCCCAATCTTAATTTTGTCAAGGAATCAAAAGTAATAACTGCTGAGGAACTGCACACCTTTAAGGCTGACAATGAAGAAATCGTTCAAGATTTTCTATTCCTTTGCTCAGTTATCAACCGAAAGGGAGACTGCGGCCAAGAAATCACGAGGAGACTGAGACTAGGATGGGCAGCAGTGGAGGAGCTAGAAAAGGTTCTTAAGTGTAGAGATAGATCAAGATGGGAAGCCATGTTTGTCTGTCTGTAGCAGTAGAAAAGAGCGAGGGTCCAGTAGCACCTTAACAAAATTTGTGGCAGGGGAGGAGCTTTCATGAGTCACTGGTTGCTTCTTTGGATAAGTTGTAAGGATGTGTCCCTGGCAACCAAGTTCAAGATACTTCATACGGTAGTACTCCCCGTTACTGTGTATGGGTATGAAAGTTGGACCATGGAGGGCAACCAGGTTCAAGATTCTTCATACGGTAGTACTCCCCGTTACTATGTATGGGTATGAAAGTTGGACCATGGAGAAAGCTGACAGGAGGAAAGTTGACTCATGTGATGGAGGGTTTTTTTACGGATACTGTGGACTGCCAAAAGGACAAATAAGTGGGTTCTAGATCAAATCAAGCCTGATTTCTCCTTAGAAGCTAAAATCAATAAACTGAGGCTATTGTACTTTGGTCACATCATAAGAAGACAGGAGTCACTGGAAAAGACAAAAATGCTAGGAAGAGTTGAAGGCGGCAGGAAAAGAGGAAGGACCTCCCATGAGGTGGATTGGCTCAGTCAAGGAAACCACGAGGGCCCTCCGTTGGCAAGACCTGAGAATGGCTGTTAACGATAGGGCATTTTGGAGGTCATTAATTCATAGGGTCACCATAAGTCAAAAGTGACTTGATGGCACTTAACACACACAATTTTAGTTGAATTGATTGCATTCTTCAATACTTTTTACTCTTAAATTTAAAACTAGTATGTATTGAAGATGGGACTCTTCTGAGAACTACCCTCATATTTGAAGAACAAAGGCAAGAAACCCAACGTGACCACTTTGACTGAGAGCTTATCCAAACTGAACTGTACAGCATATACACAGGGGGGTTGCATTTCTGGGAGCACAGTTGGTTTCTTCATGACTGGTGCCTTGTTTTCTTACAGGTTTTGATAGAAAAAGATTGGATTGCTTTTGGACACAAGTTTTCAGACAGGTAATAGCCCCTTGGCACTAAGTGCTTCAAAGATGTTGCGTGTTCCAGTATGTAGCTCTAAATATTTACAGTCATATTAAATTAATATTTTATTTCTAGATATTTGTAACCTTATAGGAATGTGCAGTCTCTTAGCCTAGCAAGAGCTTTTATCTGGCTTGAGAGTTCTTACTGGGCTGGAACATCAAAGAGTGGAATTTCCCCAGTGAGGTTCCCAATCCAAGATGTTGGGGAAAGTTCAGAGCACCTGGGGTTTTTTTAAAGCCCTGCCCTCTATATGTGGCATCTCTTGCTTATCAGCCTATTAATATGAGGCTTGTACCTTTCAGGTGTAATCATACTAGTCAGTGCTAGTCTTGTTTGCCTTTTGAGAACTGCAGCTGATATGCCACTTGCTCATGCTTCCTGTTCCATGCATATGTATTCATATGCAGGTATTCCCACATCTTCAACTGATCCCAAAAATATATAGTAATACATTGTAATCTGGCCACCCATCTTGCTTTGTGTGTATTTTTATGCTGATTGATCCCCCCCCCCCAAAAAAAGGTGTACTTCTGCACTTTCCAGAATCCACTGGAGGTGGCTTTTGATAAGCTTGTAAAACTGGTAAACTTCTAATATGATTAAAAAAAGTCTTCATGTTTTGGGTAGGATCTAAACTCTATGTTGTTGTTTTGGCTTTGTTTTGGCTTTGTTTGACTTGTGTATGTTTCTCTGGGCTGTTAGCGGTACTTGAATATTCATCAACCAAGATTCTAAGACAGGGCCAAGAAAGACATTGCAGTTGCTTTTCTCAGCATGCTCCACCCCCAGCTGCATGGCAAACTTTTTGAAACTGATGGGGGTTTGTTGTTGAGGCATGAGCAATAAGGTATGGCCCTCTGAAGTAAGCTGGATCCTGGCCAGTATTTTTTTTCTTTGTACATTACCACTAATCTTTTTTCTCTAAATGAGACCAAACTTGATATGTGATTGCCAAAGGTGTATACAGTATGTTATAATGTGGCTATACAGGGCTATTCCTTGTCCTGTATTCCTGTGGGTTGGATCCAGACTAGGTTTTCCACTACCAGAAGGAACTTCCGTCAGCAGAATAAAACTTTCCTGCCTCTTCCCTCCCACTGAACCCATTGATCTCGTTGAAATGCTGCTCCTGGGGGATTGGGGCAAATCAGGGGTCTACAGGCAGGAAGAGGGAATTGGCAGAAATTACTCCTCCTTTCCCACTAATGGAAAAATTTAGTATGGATCCAGCCCCTCATTGTTTTATCCTGAAAGTGTTCTTGCAGCTCTTATGATTTGTAGTAAAGGGTTGCAAGCAACTTTTTTTGTTTTTTTGGCTCGGTAAAACCAAAAAGTAGAGATTCCGATTCCCTTATTGTCATACCAATATATGTATCAAGAGGTATTACTGTAGAGATAATCCTGTGCAGCATGAAAAAGTCTACATTGGTGTTACAGATGTGGATTATATTTTATAGATGCGGCCAACTAGATGGAGACCCAAAGGAAATCTCACCCGTGTTTGCCCAATTTCTGGAAAGCGTCTGGCATCTGACAGAGCAGTTTCCACAAGCTTTTGAGTACAACGAGGCTTTTCTCCTCCAGATCCATGAACACGTCCATTCCTGCCAATTTGGAAACTTCATTGGAAACTGCCAAAAAGAGCGAGAGGAGCTCAAGTAGGACTTGTTACAATAAAAATGTGTTGCCCTGAATTGAATCCTTCCTGCTTCTTCTCGAACAGGAGGATTTGGGGAATCTTTCTGGGATGCTAACAGTAGTTAGACATGATCTGTAGTTGGCGATGGGCTACACTTTCTGGGGCTGAAAAGCAGCAAACGGTCAGCAGACCAGTGATGCTTAATATGGTCTTTCTTGCGGGGAAAATCCAATATTGGAACTTTGCTGAATAAATGTGTGCAGAACTCTATCAGCCATTAGACTAAAATGTACCGTAGTGTAGAGTATCTGCTCTGTGTATATGTGGATTTATCCTGCTCCTTTTCCTGGAATCCCAGGTGCCTCCACATTCAGGAACAGCAGAATAATGGCCATATTCCCAGTTGCACATTAACTTTGCCTACTAATGGGGGATTTTTTGGCAAAAGGAGCAGAAGGGACATGTGCTATACATTACAGCACATCTTAGGAACTAGCTGGTCAGATCTACAAGAAAGGGACCCTTTTGTGTGCATTAAAATGCTTATAAGGCAGAAAGGAGCCTGGACCCATTCTGTGGTTCTTTGTGGAGCTTCCCACACCTTTAATTGAGTACTGTCGGTTGACTCCTAAAATCCCAGGTCAGACTTGTGAGTTCTCTCTGTCTTAAACGTCTCTAATAGCACTTTTGTGATAACGAATAGCCAGGAAGCTGGTGAGACTCCTTAAAACAATTGTGCAAAGCGGGTTTTACTATGTCACAGCCACTGGATAGAACACTGGTTTAGGATTAATTGTTCTGCTATAAAATTGTAGATAACATTAATTGCTTGGCATAGATTTTCTTATTCCACGAATGGTAGATTTATGGCACCTTAATAGACATCTATATTTGGGGCGTGTCGGCCCTCTGTCTCCTTCTATATTATAGTGGTACTTTTGCACCATGACCTGAAAATTAGTCTTGTCTGAGTAATCTGCAATTTACCTTTGTGTGGGCCAAGTTGCCACTGATTTCTGGTGACCCCCACTCATGGGGTTTTCAGGGCAAGAGATGAGCAGAGGTGGTTTGCCATTGCCTGCCTCTGCATAGTGATCCTGGTATTCATTTGGTGGGTCTTCCAGCCAAATACTAACCGGGGCCGACCCTGGTTAGGTTCCAAGCTCTGTTGAGATTAGGGTAGTCTGAGCTATCTAGGGTGTTTCAGTTTGCTTTTTAAAATCTAACATGAAGTGCCAGTTTGTGAGACAGTACTGAAGTTTTCCTGCCACTGGCGGTGCTTGACTTAAGTTCTCCCTGTTTTAAGACTGAAAGAGAAGACTTATTCCTTGTGGCCTTTCCTCCTGGATGAACAAAAGAAATACCGAAATCCCATCTACAACGAGCATTTTTCTCAGTCCTTTGCAGTTCTGGAGCCTGACACAGTGTCCTTTAATTTTAAGTAAGTTTTAATTCAGTTGCTTTTTAAAAAAATATTTCAGTGATCTGCCTAGTGTGTTAAAATACTTCTGTGGTTGATGCATGCAGGTTTTGGAGAAACATGTATCATCAGTTTGATCACACGATGCATCCCAGGCAGTCTGTACTTAACCATGTCATGAACATGAGCGAACAAAATAAGCTGCTAGAGAAAGACATTAAGGAATTGGAAACGGTGAGTATTAGGAAGCAGCTGGTTTTATTTCTGGTTCTGTCAGGACTGCTTTTCTTTTTCCTAAAAAGATTATCCCTGTGTTGAAAAATGCAGTTCTCAACCCATATGTTACTTGTAAGTGAGAATTTGTTTTTATTGCTATTCTGGGATTGGTAAAAAAAAAAAAAGCAGGTAGACTAGGATGGACTGGGTTAAGGAGTCTGGACTAAATGGAGATATGCCACTGATGTGTCAATCCATTTTTATGGAATGCCTTTGTACCTAGGTGACGTATACAATGACTTGCATGGCCACTAGATAGCTATTTGTGGATGCTGATTACAACAGCAGTAGGTAAAAAATTCAGGAACATCAAAGGGTAAAGGAAATCTGGAGGATCTGATGTCATAAGCAGGTGAGGGGCTGCCTCTGGCGATGAGTGGGTTTGGAGGAGACCATAGAAGCTCAGTTGTAGAACATACACCTTTCATGCAAAGATTCCAGGTTCACTCCCTGCTGTCTCCCATTAATGGATCACGGGAAGCTGATATTGGGGAAAGCCTTTCTCTGCCTGAGACCTTGAAGAGCCACAGTTGGAGAGGACAATGCTAGGCTAGATGGATGAGTGGTTTTGACTTGGTGGAAGGCTGTTTCATGTGTTGGATCCAGTGCAAAATCCCCACTCATGCTACAGCTCTTGCATAAGTAAAAACACAAGGGGGGGGGGATGCAGTAGCTCCTTGCACTGTCAAACTTGTTGGATTGTGATTTGCCTTTCCACTTGTACAGGATATTGTGCAACCAATCCCAGGGTTTCAGGAAGTGATGCTAGCAGCTTCTCCATTCTCAGAATAACTTGTAGTGTGAGAGAGGGAGGGAGGGTAGTGTTGCACAAGATCTTGCATGAGGGTGTGCACATGAGCAAACTAGGACTGGAGCACAAGATTTTGCTCCAATCCCATCTGCAAGCAGAACTACATTGTGTAGATTTCTTTTTCCATTTGCACATTGCTGGATCCCAGTGTGAGAGAGGGAGGGAGGTTTTGCACAAGATCTTGCATGTCAGTGTGTACATGAGCAAACTAGGACTGGAGCACAAGATTTTGCTCCAATCCCATCTGCAAGCAGAACTACATTGTGTAGATTTCTTTTTCCATTTGCACATTGCTGGATCCAGGGCTATTTTTGGGCAGGAACGCACAGGAACGGAGTTCTGGCTGGCTTCCAAGTTGGCCACGCCCAGCAGGAACTCATTAGCATAATAGGCCACACCCAACAGCAGAAACTCATTAGGATTGGCTACATTAGGGGTGTGTGGCCTAAAAAGCCCTGGGTTTTGACAACAAACAAGGTAAACAGAATAAGAAGCAAAAGGTGGGTGTGGCTGGATGAGCACACTTCTGGTAACATGGGGGTGTGGCCTAATATGCCAATGAGCTGTGCTGTCAGGGGTGTATCCTAATATGCTAATGAGTTTCTGCTGTTGGGTGTGGCCTGTTATGCTAATGAGTTCGTGCTGGGCTTTTTCTACAAAAAAAAGCCCTGGCTGGATCCAACCACATGTGTTCACAGAGAAAGGTGAGGAGCCCCCTGTGCTGAGGGACTGAGTGTGAGCAACAGGTAATCAGGAGGGATGGAAACAGTGGAGAAGCAAAAGGGGTTAGGAAACTACTGACTTTGAATAATCCCTCTTTAATTTCAGAAACTGGGGCATCATGCAACCAAGGAGGAGACAGATGCAGCCTTCACCAAGGAGCCTTTGCGGTCCGTTCATCCCGTGTCCCCGGTCCATAAAACGCTCCAGTGCTTTAAGAAAGAGCAGCCTCTGCTGCGTGCAAATGACTGCATCCGGACGATAGAGGGCGCCAATGCAGCAGACAACCGGTACAGCGAGTATATGGAAGAGCTCTCCAAAACAGAGCCTGGCATGGTCAGCCTGGAATACGGAGTGGCGAGGATGACTTGTTAGGTGCCACAGGGGGGATGGCTCTCTCTCTCTCTCTCTTCCTGTCAGAAAAGCCTCATGCGCAAGACCACAGGCGTTGTGGTGAGAGTGACCCCTGGGTGCATGACCAAAAACTGACTTGTGTAATCGGAGAGATGCGTCAACGTAGACGTTAGAGTAGCACACTAGTTGTTAAAGAAACGTTTGCTTCCCCCCCCCCCTCTTGAGGAGTCATTGACTATAGCGACTTTCAAAGAAATGTGGAGAACTTAGTTATCGTTTTTTTTATTTTCTGGTTTAAAGAACAGGAATGAAAAGTGGGGTATGTCTTTGCTGTATAACAAACTTATAGTTTGCACTAGGTAATTCAGAATGTTGCTACTTAACCGTGTTCATTGCCAAATCGTTAATGATCTTTGTAATTCTACTTCTAAGAAACAACAAACTACTTACTGGGACAGCTGAAAGTGTGTATGTAAATAGTCTAAAGTGTGTGTGTGTACTCAGTCTTGTGTGTTATTATTTTTGATGTCTCAGATGCCATGAAAAGTACTGTATGCCAAGCGAGAAAGAACTGGCCTTATGCTTCTCAGTTCATTGCTGTGTTTTTGTTTGGTGTGTGTGTGTGTGTGGTCTGTGTGTATGTTGAGGGCGTCTGACGCTGAGATACCACAGTGTGTTGTTCTTTTGTAATGGCATCAGGTTTTGGGATCCTTGAGAGGGGCAGTCAGCAGATTCCATCTGTAGAGGTGTTTATTGGCAGCAGTAGCTGTCAAATTCCAATGTCCTTTCTTTAAACTTCTTTTTACAAAATCTGTAAAATTGGATTACCAGGATATGGTTAATGGTCTGAAATTGTATCCTTGACTTTGTTCATCTTCTGCACATTTCCAGGCTGGCAAGTTGGAAGATAATTTTACGATGAGACTTGTAATGTGTGTGTCCATGCGAGCTATTAAAAATTTTTTGGATTAGGATGTTTGTTTCAGTGAAAAGAAGAACTGGTACTGAACAAAAGTTAAGCTTTCAGACTGCGCAACTGTACACAAACCATTTAGGGCATCGGATGAAAACAAACAGTTGTAGTGGGCAGAGAGCCTGTTACATGTTTTTGAACAAATCGGTTGTCTGAATTTCAGTTTCACAAATTGTTTTCAAAAGAAACTGCTCAGTTGATCTGTGGAAAAAACTACATCTGTGAACTATACTTAAATCCTACTTAGGGACCAAGACAGCCTTTTTTTGTTTGGGAAGATAAGCGTGAGGAGGGGCACCCAGACCAGCAGACCAGAGGCTACATGCTTTAAATCCTTGTTAATGTCCACATCCTTGGGATACAGTAATACCACCTGGGATTGAACTGATCTGTAGTTAACAAGGAGGCACTGTTAGGAGGATTATACCGTCCGTCTCCTGTAGGTAAATCAATTGTATCCCTCAAATGTCTTTTGTTTGTACTTCACCAGGGAAGAAAATGACTTTGTTTTCAACCTATGCTCCTGCCTCCATTTGCTTTTCCAATTTGTTTTTATAGTCCAAATGAAGAAAGCAAATGAGTTTTGAGAGCCAGGATTACAAACATGCACGCCCAGGGGTATTAAGCTCCCTTGGTGGTGCGGTACGCTAATTTGTACCTGTGGGATCAAATGCTTATTAGGCTCAAAGCGAAAATTAGTTTAGACTCCTTCTAATCTCTGAAGGCTGTTTGATCAAAACTGCCAGTGCGCCACACAGAACTTGACACAGTCGACTGTGCGTCCTGCAGATGAGACCTCGGTTGTTGTAATAAAGGGCGATGCAGCAGGTCATAATCAAATGGAACTAGCAAAGTTGTATTGGGGGGGGGGTTGGAGAACTGTAGCTGTATCTAGGCAGAACATCTTAAATCGCTACCTATCTGCTTCATTGTATGTTTAAAGAGGGAGCAAGAGAAAACACACCCCTGATCTTGTTAATGCTTGGTACTTTTTCACCCCTGATCTTGTTAATGCTTGGTACTTGTCTGCTGAAGTCAGGCGTGAAAGGAAAAAGGAATCCAGCATCCAGTGTATTATGTGCTGAGTAGCTGTGCCTTCTCATCTTTTTCTGCCATCTTGAGCGTGGCACAGGTTTTGCACTTACATGTATTTGGGAAAGTATTATACAGAAATATGTGTTTTTGGTGACTTCTGGCTCTCCTTTTCAGCTGTGGATAATCTCCTTTAGTACTTGAAACATTGAAAATACAAGGGTGAATATTGTGTGTGTGACATTTGTCTCAATTTACATCCCAGTGAAAGTAAATTATCATGGAATAATGCACTTAATGTGGAGTGATAGAATTGGATTTTGAGTGAGTCCTTTGGATTAGGCAACAGCAAGAATTGCGGTATGCATGGTTTATAGTTTTTGCCTACACTTACTGACTTGGAAGTAAGCCCTGCCAAGTTCAGTGGGGCTTACTCCTGTATAAGTGTGCAGGATTGTAGATTCCGTCTTTAGACAGAAGTGGCGCAATAACCTTTGGGACCATCATAAGAGAAATTTTGTGTGAAGGCAGACATGACATTAACAGACTAGTAAGGGAAGGTTGAAGGTGCTCTCACTATGTTAATTGGGTTGGATCCAGCGCAGAATTTCCACTTAAGGTAGAGCTTTCACACAAGTGGAAATGCAAGAAAAAGGTCACGGCAGCCTCTTGTGCTAAGACAAACCTGTTGTGTCCCCTCTTGCATTTCTGCTAGCACACGACCCTGTGGAACCAAATTCTGGAGACATATGATGTGTGTGTGTGTGTGTATATGAGGAAAGCATTAGGCGTTACACATGTACTTGCACAAGCAGAACTGCTGTTTCCTCTTGCATATTGCTGGATCCAAGCCATTATGTTTTTCTGGCTGGGGCAAGTTCTGTGTGATGGCAGGCAGGGTTGTGACACTTGCCTAGGCCACCTGCAGGGTAGGGGCCCTCAACCAGCTGGGAGGGGGGGCTTGCCTTCCATGGGTAAGACTCCCCCCAAACACACACACACACACAGCACAGCACACTACACATTCATGTTGTGAGGGAACGTCTGCCTCTGTTTGGGCCAGCTGGCCTTGCTATAAACTTGCACAGGCAGTTCACTCCTGCATGCTCCATCACTTCTGCTCCTCTCTTGTTCCCTCATGTTGCTCCCCCCCCCAGCTCTGTTCTACCACAAACAAAAGGTCCTGTCCCAGAAGTGGGACCACTTCCTTGTTCCAGCCTCTATCCACTGTGCCCAGTACCCATGCAGCCCTCGCGGCACCCCTTCACCACCAAGAGCAGCTGAGACTGCTAACCAGCTCCTTCCCACCATGCTCATGTCTGGTCATATGTGTCCCAAGGGCCAACTGTCAGTCTCAGCCCCTCCAGGTCTCATCTTGGACTATAGCCTTGCCCTGTGTGGGAGGGCAGAGACCCTGGAGCCTCTCTGCCACACTCTGAACAATTGCTTCTGCAAGAAGAAGAGGAGGAGATTGGATTGATACCCCGCCCTTCACTTGGTGTCTCAGAACGGCTTACAAACTCCTCTCCCTTCCCCTCCCCACAACAGACACCCTGTGAGGTAGGTGGGGCTGAGAGCTCTTGACAGAAACTGTCCTTGAGAGAACAGCTCAAGGTCATCCAGCAGCTGCAAGTGCAGGAGTGGGGAATCAAACCCAGTCCTCCCAGATTAGAGTCCACTACACCAAACTGGTTTCCCTTGTGGCTCTGGTTTGAAGTAAGGCATTGTTGACTGCAGTGAAGGGGGCAAGTTAGCACAACAGATCTCTTATTTGCCCCCACTGCTAGATCAATTTTGTATCCATCTTTCATAGAGTTGGAAGGGGCCATAAGGGCCATCTGGTCGATGCAGGATCAGTCTAAAGCAGATGTGTCAGGCGAGGATTTTGTGGCTCGTGGAGCAAAAAATTTTCCGGTGGGGCTGCCATTATTTACCATAACGAAGGGGGTGGCGCGTGCCCCTCTCCCTCCCCTCCTGCATGATTTAAAGGTCCCTTCAGCTATTCAGCAGAGCACACGTGGCCTGCCCGTCAGCTGGAGGACCCTTTAAATCTTGCAGAAGGGAGGGAGAAGGGCATGCCCCCCACTTCTTCTCGAAATCATTTAAAAGAATCTCTTTAAGTGCTTTTGGGAAGAAGTGGGGGGCTCTTCAAGGAAGGGGGTTAGGGTTCCCAAGTACTTACTGTGATCCGGCAGGGGAAACATGCTCCCCGGCCAGACCATTCCTCCCTGTAACGCACCGTGCCGTCGCCAGGAAGTGACGCTGGGTGATGCTCTGGCAATGGGACTGAAAACCCAATGGTACCATCGAGTTTCCAACCCCATTGCCAGAGCGTCACCCGGCGTCACTTCCTGTTGATGGCATGGTGCGGCACGTCTGTTGTCCCCGCAGGAATGATCCTGCGAGGACGTCTGTGTCCCCCACCAAATCACGGTAAGTACTTGGGAAGCCTGAAGGGAGTGAAGCCCTCAATAGCCCCACTGGTGCAACGGACCAGGGAGGTATCAAACTCATCAAACACAACGGTTACTTTGTCGGGCCGGGCCACGTGTGCCATAAAATGTAATGTCAGGTGCCAGAGATATAAACTTTATAAAGGGCACAGGCAAACCCAATTAACAATATTATTTTTCCCCTTAAAATACAAACAAAAGTAATCAATTCCTAGCAGTGAAAGCAATTGATTCACTGGGGAACCCACAGAAGCCCCAGTAAATATATTTAATCATATGGAAGACTAGGTTTTTCCCAAAGGATACCATAAAGGGGGGGGGGGGAATCTTACATTTCCATACAAATTAGTTACTTTTTGTATATGTAGCACTTTTAGGATATGAGTCATCATTCTTGCAAGTAAATGAAGTAGTTTTTTAGCACCACCCCCCATATGCTGAGCCTGAGCAGCTGAGCCCATCTACAATCTGTCTCTCGTCTTTTGTTTTCTCTCTTTCCCCATCCTACCTCTGAGGATCTTAAGGAGGCACACCAGACTCCCCCAACCACCGCCCCATCCCCACCACGAAAAACAACCGAACAACCCATCCCAGGTGACCCAGATGACAGGGTCCTGGCTCAGGAGAGGGGGGGGTCTGAACCTGGCTCTCCCATTCCCTCCTGCCCCCAGTTCTCTTCCCTCCTGTATTTCCCACAGGAAACTCCTACTCATATTTAGCTTACAGTCCATTCATACCTCAAGATCTTGTTCACACACATGGCTGCCCAGAAGTGTGTTCCCCATCCAGTATTCATGCTTCTTCATTTTTGTCACCCAGATGTAGAACTCTGCACTTACCCTTGTTGAATTGCATCTTGTTCATGTCTGCCCACTTTCCCAGTGTATTCAGATCTTGTTGAATCCTATATCTTCTGGGGAGTTCACTGCTCCTCCCAATTTTGTGTCATCTACTGATTTAATAAGAAGTCCATCCACCCACTCAGCCAGATCATTTATAAAAATATTGAAAAGTACCGGGTCCAGAATAGCCTTGTGACACCCCACAGGACACCTCCAATCAGATGAAATGCCATTGTCAACTACACCAGTTTGGTGTGGAGAGCCAGTTTGGTGTAGTGGTTAAGTGCGCGGACTCTAATCTGGGAGAACCGGGTTTGAGTCCCCGCTCCTCCACTTGCACCTGCTGATGTGACCTTGGGTCAGTCACAAGCTCTGGCACAGCTGTCCTTGAAAAAGAGCAGTTTGTGTCAGAGTTCTCTCAGCCCCACCTACCTCACAGGGTGTCTGTTGTGGGGAGGGGAAGGGAAAGGAGTTTGTAAGCCGCTCTGAGACTCCTTTGGGTAGTGAAGGGCGGGGTATAAATCCAATCTCTTCTCTTCTTCTTCTTCTCTTTGAGTGTGATATTCCAACCAGTTTCCTATCCACCTAACTATCCTAGTCCAGTCTGCAGTCCTCCAGTTTACCCATCGGAACATCATGGGGAACCATGTAAAAAACATTACTGAAATCCAGGTAAGCAATGTCAACGGTATTCCCACGATCTAGTAAGCCCATCATTCAGTCAAAGAAGGAAATGAAGTTGGTCTGACAAGACCTGTTGGGGACAAATCCATGTTTACTTTCCCAGATCACCAAGTTGTCCTTCAGATGCTCACAGACGTGACCCCTTTAAAATCTGCTCCACCATCTTCCCTGGGACAGAGGTTAGACCAACTGGCCTGTAGTTTTCTGGGTCATCTTTCTTCCCTTTTTAGAAGGCTGGGATAACATTTGCCCTCCTCTAGTCTTGTACCCCATTTCCCATCCTCCCAAGAGGTCTTGAAGATGATGGACAGAGGCTTTGCAAGCTCTCTAGAAAGTTTGAGCACTCTTGGGTGCACACCATCTGGCCCAGGGGATTTCTACTCATTCAGTGCAGCTAGGTGCCTCTCAACAACCTCTCTGTCTATGTCAACTAGCAGCCCTGATGCCATGCCTTGCCTACTACCATCTCTAGATGGGTCTGAGGCAAAAAAACTGCTTTCTGTCTATCCTCTGTCAGAGTTTCTCCATTTTCACCCAACCGTGGGCCTATCACCTCTTTTACCTTGGATTTGCTCCTCACATGGCTGAAGAAGCTTTTCTTGCAGTAGCGAGCCTCCTTGGCCAGCCTCAGCTCACTCTGAGCTTTGGCCTCTCTTGATGGCTGACCTGCAGTGCCCAGTAGCAACCCTCAAATACTCTTCTTTAGAGATATGTCCTTCCCTCCATTTCTTGAATATTTCCTTTTTCTTCCTTAGCTCATCATGGAATTCATCCAGTTGGCTTCTAGGATCCCCCTACCATGTTTCTGTCTTGCTGGAATAGTGATGGCTTGAGCTTGCAAAAGCTCCTGTTTCAGAACAGCCCACCCTTCACTTGCTCTTCTCCCTTCCAGCATTCTTGCTCTTTTCCCTTCCAGCAGTCAGGACTCTCATCATGCCTCTGAGTTCATTAAAGTCTGCCCTACTAAAATCTAGCACGCACGTCTGGCTATGACCTTCCTTGGCTCCCCACAGCAAAAGGAGTTCTAGGAGGACATGGTCCCTTCCTCCTAAGGTCCCCACCGCCTTCACCCGATCCACCAATTCTTACCTGTTGGTTAAGATTAACTCAAGTATGTCCAAGCCCCTCATAGCTTCCTCCACCATTTAGAAAAGGAAGTGGTCAGCCAGGCAGGTCAGGAAGTTGTGTGGCTCTGGATGCTGATGCTTAGCAAAGTTTGTCGCTCAGTGCATATCAGGAAAATTGAGGTCACCCGTAACTACAAAGTCATGCTGCTTTGGTGTAGTGGTTAAGTGCGCGGACTCTGATCTGGGAGAACCGGGTTTGGTTCCCCACTCCTCCACTTCCACCTGGCTGGATGACCTTGGGCAAGCCGTAGGTCTGATAAGAGCTGTTCTGTCAAGAGCTCTCTCAGCCCCACCCACCTCACAGGGTGTCTGTTGTGGGGAGGGGAAGGGAAAGGAGTTTGTAAGCCGCTCTGAGACACCTTTGGGTTGTGAAGGGCGGGGTATAAATCCAATCTCTTCTTCTTCTTCTTCTTCTTGCAGACACCCTCAGTCTGTTCAAGGAGAGCCGCATCCACCTCCTCACCCTGGTCAGGCAGCCTGTAGCAGACTCCAACCCCAACACTGTTTGTCCTTCCTTCCCTTGTCCTCACCCATATACTTTGCACTGGGCATTTAAAAATGCTTGCAAGTGAACTCTCTCTGTGTGTGTGAGAGAGAGAGAGAGAGGGAGAGAGACTTAAAAATAACTTTAAAAACACCATTGTACTACTGAACCATGAGGAGAGGAGCCAAAGCTGATGGCTGAATTGTGCAAGGCCCATTGTAAAGCCAGGAATCCCTTGTGGATGAAGGACCTGCTGTGTTAAAATGCTGCATCTGGTTTCAGACAAGACCCAGTACCTGTTCAGTTTTCTGGGCTGCCATGCCAATGACAAGTGTTAGAATTAGGCTTTCTCACAACTTGAGATCCACAGGGTGATAGCAAAAAATAAAAAAAAACCAGCCTTAGTATTCCTTTTTACTAAAGGGTGTAATGGTTGGCCCACTAGCGCTGGATACTTCCGTGTGTGTGTGTGTGTGTGTGTGTGTGTGTGTGGAGGGACCCGCCTCCCGTCTGCAGACACCTCCTTGGTTCTGTGCCTCTGGAAAAGGCAGCTCAATTAAACTTGAGCTTACTTGATCAGCTCGGCTTTGGAGGCTTTCCCTTCCCGGCTGCCCCCTCCCTTGGCCAACAATGAATAATTTATGCAGGGAAGCAGCTGTTGCACTTTCTTCCCACCAGGCCGCTTGTGTGCCAAGATCACTTAACGTGCCTGAGATCTGATGCAAACAAAGTGAAACGCCTGGATCCGCCTTTGCAGTCCTCCCAGGAGCCTGGATTTGGGGGTGGGGTGGGGTTTCCCCTCTTGAAAAACAGACAGAACCGGTGGTTGGGGAGGAGAAAATGCTCTGGTAAATATGCTGGGAGCATGATGGAAAAGACTCTACTGATTGTATTGGATCAATACCATGAGTTTGAACATAAAGCAGCCCAAAAATCCCTGTTCAGATTGGCGCCTTTCCTTCATGTATTCAAGTAGGGTGACTTTTGAGTTTCATAGAGCTGTTATAAATAGTCTTATGCCGGTGCTGAGACATGACTGTCCTTTGAAGGGAAAGGGGGTAGTCCCAGTTTGATCGACAAATTAATGAAAGTGTCTCTCACACAGGACCTCTGATTCAGAAAACAAAAAAAGGTACTGCAGTGCTGATGCCTTTGTTCCTGAGAGCTTGTCCCATTTTTGAGCATTCCCTCCGGCTGCGTATAGGTACCATTCTGCTAGCAGCCCCGTATGTGTGAGAGCTAATTGTGTGTCGGGATCCCTTTTGTTTAATTAGAGTTCCAAGGCCGTTTGGTTTTGTAGGACAGCTGCCAAATGGGTATCCTAGTAAATGCAGGAGGGCCTTGCTGAGCTGGTGTATTTTCTGCACAGATCCAATTACCAGCGACCTGAATGTAGGAACACAGCAGCCAAAAGGTGTAGAGTTGTAAAGAGGAGCAGAAGCATCCATACCCATTACCTGTTCTCTCACCCACCTTTGCATTCTCAAAGCCTTCCTCTTGGCTGTGTGTGCTTCAGAGGACAGGCTGAAATGAGAAACGATACATTAGGCAAACACAGCAGGGACCCTGTTCTTGGCTAGCACGGAAGATTTTCCTTCTAGGAAACGGTATTATGCCTTCTCTTCCGAGGCCGTTATTTTCTTTCCAAAGACCTTTTTTATCGCACTCCCGCAGCCATGCTGCACATCTGGCAAGAGCTGAGAGAAGGCCATACTCTGATACTGCTATGTTGTAAGGAGAGCCATGCCCCCATCCATTATGCCTGCAACAATGGCCCCCACAGCTGCTTTATCAAGGGAGGGAACAGAGCCAGGATGGTGAGGCTTGGCAGCCGTTGTCCTTGCAAAATTGGGCCATGGAATTTCTACGGATTATTCATGTTGCAGATTTCTTCCCCCGCACTCGGCAAGTATTTATAACGTTGCACTGTGGTGGCCGTAGATCAGGGCTGCCTCCTTTCCAGCCACCCTTGATTGAATGTCTGGAGGTAAATAAAGTCCTTGAAATAAGGATGATGGGCTAAATCCCCCGGCCTGGTAGAAACTTTGGTGGTTGGGAAGGATGGGCTAAATCCCCCGGCCTGGTAGAAATGAACAGTAGTCAAGGCTGGCTGCATCCCAAGGCACAGTGGAGGTCTTCCCACAGATGACAAATTTTGGCTCCGTTTAAGGGCTGTAACATTTGGGTTATTTATGTCTGTCCTATACTGTCCCTGGACCCTAATCTTTCCGTCTCCTCTCCAGCTGCTGAGGGAGGAGCTGGCAGCATCTCCCTTTGGCAAGGGAGCAAGATGTTGCCTCCATCTGAGTAACTGGCACCTTTCCTAGAGCAAGATGTTGCCTCCATCTGAGTAACTAACTGATGTTAGAAGAGTCCAGAAGACCTGTGCACAAGGCGCTGCTGACCCAAGCGCCATCTTTGACTTGCTTTCCCCTTCTCTGTTAGAGCTCAAAGGCGTGGCAGCCAACCAGTTGTGATGAGGAGGGAAGGGAGAGTGAATAGTGGTAAGCAGTAGACAAGATCAAGGGGTTGTAAAGGTAAAGGTTCCCTTGCTCGAAAGCCAGTCGAATCCGACTCTAGGCTTGCGGTGCTCATCTCTGTTTCAAAGCCGAAGAGCCAGCGCTGTCCGAAGACGTTTCCGTGGTCATGTGGCCGGCATGACTAAACACCAAGGCACACGGAACGCTGTTACCTTCCCACCGAAGTGGTACCTATTTATCTACTTGGAATTTCTTGCTTTCGAACTGCTAGGTTGGCAGGAGCTGGAACTAGAGA
>NW_015171514.1:721571-782983 GCF_001447785.1 Gekko japonicus
CCCTGAGTAGCTTTGGGCGCAGATCGCAGTCCAGGCAGCTTCTAAAGACTGTCGAGGGGCAGGGCGGGGGCAGGCGCCGGAGCCGCAGCGGGCAGGCCGAGGGGGTGAGCAGCAGCCAGGCCGGAGGAGCCACTGGCATGGGGAGGCGCTCGCTGTTCGCCGCGCTGCTCCGGCCATGCGCCCTGGCTGATTCACGACGATGTGCCTCAACTTCTCGGCTGAGGACTTGCTGCGCCACGAGGAAAGGGAGGGGAGGGGAAGGCGGGCAGCAGGCAGGCCAGAACAACGCCCTCGTCAAGCTGGCACCATAGGCAACTGCCTGAATTTCGTCTATGACGGGCCGGCCCTGCCTGCATGATTCACCCAGGCCTGGCTGCTTGGTGCTATTCAACAGAAGCCACTCAGTGAAAGCCAGGATGGTGTAAAGAGTTTCAGACTTTGATCTGAGAGACCCAGGTTTGAATCCCCACTCTGCCATGGAACATTACTGGGTGACCTTGGGCCAGTCACCATTTCCCAGCCTAACCTACTTCACAGGCTTGTTGTGAGGATAAAATAGAGGCAAGGTGAGAACTATGTAAGCTTCTATGGGTCTCCATTTTGGAAAAAGACAGGGTATAAATTAAGTAAAAAAGTATAGTTGAGGGACAGATAAAAGGAATGTTGGTTGGTGAGTTGGTTGGTGAGTCGGAAGGCGAGAAGGAAACAGAGAAAGGTGACAATATGGGGGCTGGCTAGACGAGGGGAATATGACATCAAATGGGAAGGCAGATAAAGGAGAAGGTGAGGTAACTCCTCCCAGAAGTCCTTGGAGTTTGCCCACCATGCAGTTGTGCCTGGTGCGTTCAGCACTGTGCAACTGAGCTCGAGTTTCCCAGAGGGAGGGAAGGAGGGAAAGCTAAAAGACTGGGGGGGTGGGGGCAGATAAAGATAGGTTGGCTGGCTGTTGGGAAGGAGAGAAAGAAACAGGATAAGGGGAGAGGCTATGGGAACTTTCAGGAAAGGGAAAGAAGAAATAGTGGGAGAGGGAATAATGAGATGCCCCCTGGAAGTCCTAGCCAGTCCCCCATTTGTACTATTATATTCTAGAGTATGAATTACATGTGGGGCTAGTAATTCTAAATGAGTACTTCAGATGTAAAATATTAACTAGGTTTTACACTTTGTCTATCAAACAAGAAGAAGAGATTGGATTTATACCCCGCCCTTCACTCCCCAAAGGGGTCTCAGAGCGGCTTACAATCTCCTTTCCCTCCCCCTCCCCATAACAGACAC
This sequence comes from Gekko japonicus, assembly GCF_001447785.1. Classification (NCBI taxonomy): domain Eukaryota; kingdom Metazoa; phylum Chordata; class Lepidosauria; order Squamata; family Gekkonidae; genus Gekko; species Gekko japonicus. The sequence continues at coordinate 722,847 of NW_015171514.1, forward strand.
CCTGTGAGGTAGGTGGGGCTGAGAGAGCTCTTTCGAGAACTGCTTCTGAGAGAACAGCTCTGAAATAACTTGTGACTGACCCGAGGTCACACCAGCAGCTGCATGTGGAGGAGTGGGGAATCAAACCCAGTTCTCCCAGATTAGAGTCCGTGCTCCTAACCACTACACCAAACTGGCTCTCTCAAAAGTGGGGAGTGTCACAAACCTATTCTGAATGAACGGACATTCTTTGGGTTGGATCTTGTTTTGAACCACCCTCTCTTTGTAACACTCCACTCCCTTTCTGTTGCATTTATAAATCAGCCTGATGGATTTATACTCCAGCACATTTGATGTAGTGAGCTCTGACTTGCAAAAATTATACTAGAATAAATTTTGTTTGTCTTTAAGGGGCCAGTGTCTTATTCTGCAAAGGGTGGGATCCTTCTCTTTGTGCAAGAGGTAAGTGCCACCAGTAGCAGAATGAATCTGTAGAAGTCAGCCATATAGTTTAATACAGGATTGACCTTGAATAAGTGGCGCTGAAAACACCTCTATCTGTTCAGCCCTGGTAGAGGAAGAGGGGGGAGAGTAAGTTAGGCCTTGCTAGGTGCGGGTACCTGCCGTCTGCGTTATTTTTAAGTGGTTTAAGAGTGTTTTTGCAGTTATTCAAATTACCTTTTAGGCTTTGTAATCCCTGCTTGTATCTACAGAATTCCTCCTGCTCCTGCCCTCCCTGACTTATCCGCTGGCCTCTAAAAGGGCTGTGGCCTCCAAAGCAGTGGTTTTGAGCACCATTTTCTAGAACTCAAGCCACACACCCCCCCCCCAGATGCTGGCTGTATATATTCCTTTAGTCCACCTTTCCTCTAAAGTGCTTGTCAGTCTATACATTTCTCCCCTCCTCCGCTTTATTCTTGCAACAAGCTGAGATTTGCAATTTTTACCCTTGTTTCATCTAAACCCCTGTCTTCTTGACATTTGGATTCCATTATTGTACCTTTGACTCTTAGGCCAATGTGGGTTTTTTCCTTTTTGTATTGCTACAGGGATCATTGCCAAATATGTGTGGTGTATCTCTCCTGCCACCGAACAACGGTACTGAAGTATTTTATTTGGGAGGAGTTTCAGAGGGTAGCTGTGTTGATCTGCAGAAGAACAGCTAGGTTCGAGGCTGAGGTCACACACACACACACACACACACACACAATAATCCACTTCCAATCCACTTTCCAACTGGATTTTGCCAGTTCACACGGTAAAATCCAGTTGGAAAGCGCACTGAACGTGGATTGGAAGTGGATTATTGAGTGTGTGTGTGACCGCAGCCTCTGGATCTAGCTATTTGGAAGGAGGTGATGCTGGCAATGCCGTTTACATTCTGAAGGGGCACACTTTGTGTAACGACAGCCACCCACAGTGTAAGCTCCGATGACAAGAATGTACATGCCTTCAGCGTAACATGTGAACAGGGCTACTACAAATTGTTGTATGTAAGTTAGATTCACAGAATATTTGCTAAATATTTGCAAATTTTGATTTGTAGGGTAAAAGTGGTTGTTTTGGTGGGTTAAGTTAGACATTAAAAAAAACAGCAGTGCATCGATTGTGCAGCTATTCATGTTTTGCAATAGAGTTTGGCATCGTTGCTTTCCTTGGCTAGCAGTGCTTTCTCTTTTAGTTTAGATGACAGTGCCGTCTTCAGCAGAGTTGCACCTTTCCAAGGCTATTGGCTTCAGTGGACTTAGGGTGGCACTGTCAGGCACTGTGGATGATCCCACATAGATGAAATTGCTGATGAAATTGTTGAGCAGTTGGGTTAGAACAGATAAAAGGAAGTACTTCTTCACCCAAAGAGTGATTAACACATGGACTTCACTACCACAGGAGTTGGTGGCAGCTACAAGCATGGACGGCTTCAAGAGAGAATTGAATAAACATATGGAGCAGAGGACAATCAGTGGCTATTAGCCACAAGGTATAGATAGGAATTCTCAGTCTGGGGCAAGTGATGCACTGTATTCTTGGCGCTGGGGGGGGGGCAACAGTTCTGGACCCACTGCTGGACCTCCTGAGGGCACCTGGTATTTTTGGCCACTGTGTGACAGAATGTTGGACTGGATGGGCCATTGGCCTGATCCAACATTGATTCTCTTATGTTCTTATGTTCTTAGATGTGATGTCCTCCCTGGGCCTTAATGCAATGTCCATTGACACAACCAATCAGATTTGACTACATGATGACATCATCATGAAGATAATTTATAATGTTGGGACTCCAGTTCAGATCAGTTTAGGACATTTTCTCTAAGCAATAAGATAGAATGTTATGCTTTCTTACTGGCAATTTTGTTTTGGTATTTTTTCATATGTGCACGTGTGTGCTTGTGTTAGTGTGCATGCAGGTGGAATTCATGGTGACCTCTGGTGACTGACCCTTACTAGGGACCTGGAGGGTATTCGGAGAGGTGGCTAAGTAAAGCCTGCCCCCACCTCCCGACTGCTGGTATTTCAAGGAGGTCTCCCATCCAAGTACTTGCCAGAGTCAACCCTGCTTAGCTTCTGAGGTCTGACGGGATCAGGCTTGCCTGGGCTATCCAGGCCAGGACTCTTACTTGGAATGTTTATGGGCTAATTTGAGAAATACTGCAGAAGAGCTAATATCTTTCCATTAAGTTTGGGTTTTGAGAAACGTGAGAAATTAAACTATTCTATAGCCTTCAAGTGACACTATGTTTCCAAGGTTTAGAGCAGGGGTCCCCAACGTGATGCCTCTGGTTGCCTGAGCATCCGCTGACACCTTTCCTGGCACCCACTAGATGTATTTAGAAAGTGGGCGGGGCCAGGTGTGGGGTTTTGCCATCAAGGCTTCTGATTGGACACTGGAGATCTGATTGGCTTACAGATTTTTAAAAACGTGGCTTTGGGAGCAGCTGCTCCCACTATACAAGGAACTTTACTGTTTATTTGAAGGTAAGCTACAGCCCCATCTAGTGGCTGGCTCTGCCTCCTGCTGCAGCCATTTTTGGCTATGACCACCATGCTGTGTCAGAATTACGATGCCCGTGGACTCAAAAAGGTGGGGGACCCCTGGCTTAGAGGGATACATGGCTGCCTAACATTTTCCCTGTAGGCTTCCCCTATGAAATCTGTCATAGTTATAAAAACTGAAATATTTCCTAGTTTATTAAATGTGCCACAATTATTCATTAGTTTTTCCCCACTGGCTTATCAACTTGCACATAAAGTGAATGAACCCCTTTGATAGCGCACTGGACTATTCTTGCTCTTTAGGCCAGGTTGCATCACCGGACTTTTCAGTATGCACAGAATTTAATCCACTTGTAAGTAGAGCACAGGGTTAATTGGTTTTATGGACTCCACTCTATTGATGTCGTCTGGGAAAAGAGGAGAAGTAGCTGCTTAATTAAAAAGTGGCAGCACCAAGTTCCCCCTGCTGTACAGTATGCTGCAATGTAGTTAATGTTTATGAGTGGCTTGAAGAAAGACCTGGAACAATGGGCTGGATCCAGCAAGGTGTGAGCAGCAAGAAAAACGTACTTAGCGCAGTCCCGCTTGCGCAAGCCGTAGAACAATGACTGCGGCAACATACAGCACTTTAATTGTTAACCAAATAACAATGTGCGTCTGGAACAAAGGAACATACAACAGATGGCTCACATGATTTGATTTGATTTTGAAATGGTATCAGAAGAAATATCTTGTGCTGTGTCTTGCGCATGTGGAAAAAACAGCGGGGATACAATTGCTTCCACTTAGCACCAACACAAGCAGACTGTAAAAGAATTGTTCTAGTGCTTGTCGTTGCACACAGACTGTTGTGCATGCAGAAATCTTCTGTGGGATCTTGTTTTTATCCAAGCTGAGAGAGCTTGGTTTTTGTCTTGGACCCCATTAGCTACCAGACTTTTAAAATAAATAAAAAGTTTGCTCAGACATCTATAAACACCCTAGAGCATTGCAGGGGGGAAAAAACCACTTGTCAGACAGGTATATAATTGTCTGTGCCTGAAAACACATTGAAAATGTTGTCATCTGTGTGTAAAGCATACTTGATGCTTCTGCATTCAAATTCAGTCTCAGAACTTTGTGAACTGGTTTTTTATTCTTCCCTGAAGAAGTGTGGAGCTGGGAGCGCTTCCTGTATAGATGCAGAACTGAAGCTGCAGGTTTCAGTCCATTGGACACAAGACAACTTGAAACACCTTAACCCAATTTCCTCCCCAGGAGTAAGCAGAGGGTCAAAAGGCAAGACATAAAAACAGGCCTTGTCCAACTCTAGGCATGAAATATAAATAAGCTATACAAGATAATGTGGCATTATGCCTTGCAATGGGAGTTCATCCCACTCCAGGTGGGGTTTGTACTAAACGTACTGTACTAATAATAAGCACATGGGGGGGTGTTGCAGAATGAATTGCTTATTTAGATATACACAAAAAAGGTTGAACCAATAGTTGGAGGATGGGGTAGACAGAGGCTCTGGTGGAATTGGTCCATCCGACATATCTCCTCCCCCCACCGAAAAGATGAATATGCTCAGAGAGGAGCCTTATTTGCCACCTGGTCAGGCTTTAGAACAAAAGAGCAGCCCTGCTGGATCAGACCGGTGGTCCTTCTAGCTCAGCATCCTGTTTCACACAGTGACCAACCAGGTACTTCTTTTGCTAATTTGTCTTTTAGCTTATACAAGTGATCACAGAATCATAGATTTGGAAGGGACCTCCAGAGTCATCTAGTCCAACCCCCTGTACAATGCAGGAAATTCACAAATACTCCCCCTCCACACACCTAGTGAGCACTGTTCAACTCCCAGAAGATAACAAAAACCCTCCAGGATCTCCAGCCAAACTGGCCTGGAGAAAAATAGCTTCCTGACCCCAAAGTGGCGATCAGCATTTCCCTGGGCATATAAGAAAGGGCCACAAGAACTAAGCACTGAGGCAACACTTCCTGCCCTCCTCTCATGACCTGCCTAAGTTCACAGAATCAGCATTGCTGTCAGATGGCCATCTGCTTAAAAACCTCCAAAGAAGGAGAGCCCACCACCTCCCAAGGAAGCCTGTTCCACTGAGTGATGGCTTGAGCACACAAATGGTGTTTTATACTGTTAGACCATCGGTCTATCAAAGTCAGTGCTGTCTCTGACTGGCATGGACTCTTGGGTATGGATCTTTTAACTGAAAACTAAACCTGGGATCTTCCGCATACAAAGCAAATGCTCTGCCACGGCGTCACAGACCTTCCATCTACCAAGCGGAAAACGAATTCACCTGAGTATCTTTAATGGGTGGAGCACAGTCAAAGGCTGCAGCAGAGGGCAAGCAAGAGAGAATTTGTGTGAGCCAAGTCCCAGGACTAATAAAAAGTTTGTCAGCACACACTTTGGAGTGTTGCAAATAATAGCCAAGAAACTCATCCCCTGCTTGATCTGGGATTAGTTATCACAAATATTTGTATGGTAAAATAGTATTTCCTGTTGCGACCAGGCACATTCCAAATGGAACCAGTGGCAGCTTGTGGAAAGGCAACTTGAAAAGTCAATGTTAGTCAAGCACAGCCTGCTAATAAGATATCCTAGAGCACTTCCTGTTGGGGATGTATATTTTGTAAGCAGAATAAACACTCATGTGTATACCCATCAAACACCCAGGTGATGGCTATGGAACTATAGTAGACGAACAAACTGGCATGCTTGTAGTAAGACTGTAAACATCGTTAATTGTAAGAATAGTTTAAGAAGCTGGCTAAAGCCAGCTTTGTTATCTGCATTTCTTGCCATTCCAAATGTCCAGACCACGGCCACACAACCCAGAAAATCTACAGCAACTAATGAACTCCGGCCATGAAAGCCTTTGACAACATATTGAAAGCAAATCGATGCCCAAAACGTTTTCAAGGGCTTATAGACTGATCAAAAACAGAAGGTGAGAAGCTTGCTAAATTGCTATAATAGCAGTACAGAAAATTTTGTATGTATGAAGGTTTGGATCTAACTAGTTTTTGTGCAGCCAAAAAAGGAAGGTGAAGACACTTCTGACCACCCAAAAATACTATGTTGAGAGTCAGGTGACTTGTATGTACAAAATCCATGTGGTTTGGGGGCTGTAGTGAGGAGGGGAATTGGGCAAGATTCAATGAAAAAAGCTTGCTGGATCCAACCCAATGAGTTTAGCTTTGGATCTGATCCAACGAATGACTTGAAAGTCTTAATAAGACTTCATTAAAGTAATGGACCCCAAATACTCTTGTCTCTTTGTATACAGGTATCTATCTTTTCCTGCTGCCAGGCTAATACCAGCTTTGGAGATGAGTGTTTAATTTGTTTTTTTAAAGGAAAATGTCTGGTGATCTGATCATCTCATGCACCTCAAAACCTTCTGTATTTCTTGATGTCTGCCTCTCAAATACGAGCAGAAGCAGGGAATGTTGAGATTGCCCCATTCTGAACAGGAGTTGTTCTGATGCCAAAATGATTCAAGTTTATTTGCTGTAAGGGGTATTCAGATCCCCAGCATCCGTAGTGCGCTGCACGAGTTGAAAAAACGTTGTCAGGATCAGAAAAGCATCCACTGGGTGTCACCTTTTCTTTTAATGGAAGATCCTGTTTTTGCCTCTAAGGCTCTAACAGCTAGATTGTCCCAACACCAAACTGAGGAGTGCAGCCAGCAAGCTTCTGATCTATAACTGGGAATATTATTGGCGAACTGGATTGTGGCAGGAACTGGAGAGTAAGCCCTTTCCCCAGTTGCCATTGGTCCAAACACAGGGAGATTCAGAGCCCACAATTCAAGATATAGGTCATGCAGCTGTGTGCCCTTTGCCTGGCCTCTGTCCATGTAGCTGAGTCCTGGAACCTTGGGAGGAATGAGCCTCAGCAAGCTTATTAGAAGTGGGCAGAGACCAACCTAGAAGGCAGATGATGTTCAGCAGAGCATAAGTTAATTCTAGCTGTGGTGGTGGAAAGTGTTGTCAAACTGCAGCTGACTTATGGCAACCCCCCTGTATGGTTTTCAAGGCAAGAGATATTCAGAGCTAGCTTGCTGTTGCCTGCTTCTGCATAGGGACCCTGAGAGCCCGTTTGGTGTAGTGGTTAGAAGCGCGGACTGTAATCTGGGAGAACCGGGTTTGATTCCCCACTCCTCCACATGCAGCTGCTGGTGTGACCTTGGGTCAGTTGCAAGTTCTTTCAGAGCTGTTCGAAGGGACCTATGGTAGGAAAGGATGTCTGTAATCTGCGATGTCTTTACACTAATGCACAGAGTATGGGAAATAAACAGGAGGAACTTGAACTTCAAATATTGGAAAGTAAGTATGATCTGATAGGTATCACTGAGACTTGGTGGGATGAGTCTCATATATGGAGCATAGCGACTGAAGGATACAAGGGAGTTGTTACCGGCTAAATATCAGGAGAAACTTCCTAACTGTAAGAGTGGTTGAGCAGTGGAACAGTCTGCCTCAGGAGGCTGGACGACCATCTTTTGGGTATGTTGTAGGGCTGTCTTTCAGCTATGCTCCTGCAGAGTGCAGGGGGTTGGACTAGATGACCTGCAAGGCCCCTTCCAACTCTAACATCCTATGATTCTAAGGGCAGTTCTCTCAGAGCTCTCTCAGTCCCACCTACCTCACAGGGTGTCTGTTGTGGGGAGAGGAAGGGAAAGGAGATTGTAAGCCACTGTGAGACTCCTTCAGGGAGTGAAGAGTGGGGTATAAATCCAGTCTCCTCCTCCTCCTTCTATGGTTTCCCATCCAAGTACTACCCAAGGCCGACCCTGCTTAGCTTCCAAGATCTGATAAGATCTTGGGCCATCCTCATCAGGCTTGGGCCATCCTCATCAGGCCTGTTATATTTCCCTTTTCGGTCCTTCCTAACTATCTGTGCTTCCTCTTTAATGAGATGTTTAGTGGAACAAAGCCCTTGTAGAGACCAAAGTGCCTAAAGAGATTCCTTTAGATAAACAACTACAGCCCACTTGTCCCCACAGATTGTTCAGGCTATGCTGACAGACGGCTCCGTCTCTAGTTCAGAGGGAAACCCAGAAGGAAGGGAGCTGGGAGTAAGCAGTTGGGGAGGGTGAGACCAACAGCTCTCTCTCTCTCTCTCTCTCTCTCATACACACACGCACACATTTGAGGTGGACCACAAAACATCTCTTCCAGCATTATCCTGGAAATTCCAGCAATTGGAACTTCTCTGATTGTGTTGACCACTACCTGGTTCTGATCCAGACTGGATAGAAGGAGCATAAACTGGATAAACTTTTCCCCAGAAATTCTGTCTCCTTGGTGACTTAGTGCAGGTGCTAAGCTGGCAGCAGCAGGGGTCGTTTCATAGAAAAAGAGCTAGGGGAACTCATTAGCACAACTCATTAGCATATGCCACACCCCCTGACATCACCAGAAGTGTGTCATAAGGCCACACCCCCTGACATCACCGGAAGTGTGTCATAAGGCCACACACCCCGCCCCCAATGGTCCCGGCTGCTGCCGCTTTCAGCTCCACTGCCGAGCCCCATGAAGGGCCTGGCGGTGGACCTGCAAGGCCGGCGGGAGTGCAAGGAAGCCCCGCAAAGGCCCTCCCTGGCCCCAGGCAGGCAGGGGTGGGGAGAGGCAGGGAGGAAGCAACTTACCCTCCCTCTTGTCCTGCCTCCTGGCTGAATGAGGGCCGGAAGCGGGGCGGACGGAAGCAGGGGGCGGGGCTTTGGCATGTGCCCCCCGGTACCTCACCCGGGGGAACTGCGATCCCCCGCGATCCCCCCCGAAATGACCTCTGGGCAGCAGTGAGCTAAGTACCAGTAAAGATGAGGCTTGTCACAGACCCATTACTTCGTAAGATATAAGCCAAAATGAGAAGATTTCTCTTTACCTTCAACATTCAAATAGACTTGGAAGCACACATTACGGGTGTCACCAGGATGTTGCTAAAAACGACCTTCCCAAAGCACAATCTATACAGGCTGCAGAGAGTCCTAGATTAATAGAAATGCCAGATGGATATTAAAATGACTTGGCAGGTTTCCCCATGGCTCTCTTGAAATAATTATTTCCCAGATGCATCACGCTCAGTGAGATCTGGATCGCAGCCTTACTGGTAGCCGGATTCAAAGAATTCTGATGCACATGGAGTCAGTGGCTCAAAGAGCAGATCTGGGAAGAGAGGAAGGAGCAAAGAATGAGATTTAAAGTTAAGGAGAAATGGTGATAGGAATGGCGAAGAAGAAGATTATAAGAAGAGCCTGCTGGATCAGACCAGTGGGCCATCTAGTCCAGCTTACTGTTTCGCACAGTGGCCATCCAGTTCCTCTGGAGGGCCAACAACAGGGCACAGAGGCCGAGACCTTCCCCTGCTGCTGGTGTTCAGAGGTTTTGCTGCCTCTGTAGATGGAGGCTTCCTTCAGTCACCATAGCTGGTAGCCATTGATTGACCTCTCCTCTATGAATCTGACTAATTCCCATTTAAAGCTATTCATGGTCATGGCTATCACTGCTTCCACTGGTAGTGAATTCCAAAACCTGAATACTCAATGAGTAAAGAAATATTTCCTTTTGCCTGTCCTGAACCTATTTCCCAACAATTTCATTTGCTGCCCCTGATTTCTAGCATTATGATAAAAGGAGAAAATGTTCCCTCTTCTTTCTCTACCCTATGCCGTCTAGACCTGCAAACTTATTCATTTTCAGTTTGCCCAGTAGTCTCAGAACATCATCTCTCATCACCTCAATTTCACTCCGTTCTTTAGACACCCTTCCTAAAAACAGCAGCTCCAGTAAGGACATGTACCCCACATTTTCCACAGTGAAAACAGACACAAAGAATTCATTCAGTTTCTCTGCCATTTCCCCATCTTCCTTAAGCAATTCCTTTTGTTCCTTTGTCACCCAAAGGCTCAGCCACATCACATCCCTAGCCAGTTTCCTGCTCCTGATACGTTTGTAGAAATGCTTACTGTTTATGGTAATGTTTTTGGCCATCTACTCCTCAGATGTGCTTTTTGTTGCCTTATTGTCAAATTACATTTGTTTGACCAGAACTGGTGCTCCTTTCTGCTCACCTCAGTTGGGGAACCTTCTACTATCTATATAATAATAATATGATGATGATGATGATGGATGCTGATGGATGCTGATTGATGATGATGATGATGACGATATGATTTATATCCCGCCCTCCCTGCCAGGGCAGGCTCAGGGCAGCTTACAACATTAATAAAGCATAAATACAGTTAAAAACATCGTCAGCATACAAATAACTTAAAAAATTAACAATCATTTAAAACATATAAAAATGCTGGAACATATCAAGTAATAAGAGTAACAGTTCTTTATGGTATAACTTGGGTGATTGTTGGATGGCTATTCTTACACATCAGCTCAGTTCTCATTGTTATAAGGCAGGCATGGCTGAGGACATGATGGTAAGGCCCAGGGCACAGGCTGGAAGCAGAGATGTCAAAGTTAGGGCACAGAGATACTCCTCGGTGTATGGTGTGACTATTAGTCGAATGCCTGGTGGAAGAGCTCCGTCTTACAGGCCCTGCGGAACTGTAAAAAAAATCTATAAAGTTTATATCCAGGGATAAGTGTCCTGTTGATTTTTCCCATTCCACCATGCATTGCAGGAACCCCCAGCCTTTTCAAGCCTGTGGGCACCTTTGGAATTCTGACACACTGTGGTGGGCCCAGGCACAAAATGGCTGCCTAAGCTTACCTCCAGTCACAAGGTGAAGATGTTTGTGCTGTGGAGGCAGCTGCTGCCAAAGCAATGTCTTTAAAAATCTGTCCGGCCAATCAAACTTCCAATGGCCAATCAGAAATGTTGCTGGGCAGGAGACCCACACGGCACCACCCACTTTCTAAAAACATTCGATGGGCACCATGGAAGGTGTCAGCAGGTGCCATGGTGCTCATGGGGGGCACCTGATGTACCTGAAATGCCCACTATATATATATATGTTGTCATTTAGTGCCAAGCACTCCAGCTCCCCAATCTCAGCTCAGAGAGTTGTAGCACTGATGTGTAGGCACCTAATCCTTAGAGTATGCCATCCCAGTCTAAAATCATAAAAACAGCCCCACTGTATTAGACAAAAGACCATCTAGCAGGGCTACAGCTAGGGAATGGAGTCAAAGCCTCCACCTGTTATTGCCCCACAGCAGCTGTTGTGGCATTAAAGTGTTCACTGTCCATAGAGTCATTGAAGGGCCTATATTCCATGGATCTGTCTAATCATCCTTTCATAGAGAATAGGTCCTGTTACTACAACATCCTCCCCGCTAGAGCCACACTTGTTGGATCTCCCCCAGATCCTGCTCAAAAGTATCCCTCACAATCCCTCAATTTCTCTGTCAGGAGGATACTCATATCCTGCCCATTAGCTCCTCCCCCCAAGTAGCACCAGTACTTTAAGGTTCTCTCGAGGCACCCAGGTGACTTTGTGTTTCAACTTCCTGACACTTAGGCATTAGCTGGAAAAGGGTCTCTCTTGACCCTTGTTTTTCCCTTGGTCTCCTCTCACAAACATGAGACAATGTTTCAGGGCAGGTGGAGTATGCATTAATTTCCCCCATTTGGCTTAACCCTCTTCGTCCTCAAAACCTTTTGCCTTCCTAAACTCCAGAACCTCTTTCTTAAGCTCTCGTTTTGTGAACCCTGCCTCCTCAAACCTCTGTCCACCGCTTTACCATACCCCCTCCCTGTTTGTCCTCTAAAGTCTCCACACTTCAGTCCTTTCTTTCCCCCACTGATTACTTCTTATTTCTTTCCCGCTTATCTGGGAATATGCACTGTTTAAATAACCTGGGTACCTGGAATTGTTTAGATGTAAATTTCCTACAGTATTTTTAATCAACTCAGTAATTGTACTGTTGATTGCTCTTTAAAATCACCTCTGTTTCTTGTCTTGTATACACCTTTTAGTAAATGAAGTCAACCTAGCTAAATAGCAGTGCCTCAGCCTTTCTTCTTGGGGGAGTATTGTTCCAAGATGCTCCAGCGTATACAAAGACTCAGATCCTAAAACCCAAATCTAGAAAATACATGCATGTAGAGATGCCTACAAATGTCTACCCTACTCCCTTTTGGGACTAACAGTTCATTCATGTCTATTAGCCATGATGGTTAAATAGAATGGGGTACATTTGAATACTGTACCAGTTTCTGCAGGGGGAAAAACAGGGGGAGTATGGAGGTAGGGGGTTTAGGGGGACTCTGTTTACACCATTTCTTTTTCTCCTTGCTCAGCCTGATGCCTCTACAGACCATGTGTACTCTTTTTGCTTATATTATGAGTGCCTGGAGTTCGATCTCTGTACCCACACTACACCTGATTTAGCCCTGCTTTCCAGTCAGCAGTAACAAGAGAGACACTGGTTTAAGGCTCTCATCCCTACAGTGCAAGTGTGACAGATTATCTCCATGCTAGTTTGAATGAAGTGGGAGAGATGCAGCAACTAGGGAGACTTTAAATGGCACTGGATACAGAGTGTTAAAGTACTCATTCTTTTTGCAGGCAATACTCTTCCAGATTAGTTGGTGGCAGTGTTTACTACCCAGAGAGAGCTGGTAGACCCAGAAGTAAAGGAAAGGGTTACCTCACTGGGCTGAGACCTGGGATGGCATCAAGAGTTTTCTGAGCTTCTGGACAAGCAGGAACAAGGCCTGCATGACCATTTCCTAACATCCACCCTTTCTCAATGTTCCTCCCTCCTGTGTTATCCTCAAAACAGCCCTGTGACGTAAGTTAGGCAGAGAAATAATGACTGGCCCAAGGTCACCTAGTAAGCCAAGATTTCCATTGGAATAATCATTTCATTTATTTAAAAGATGTTGACTTTCTTCATGTAACTTTTATTTCATGGAGTAGGTAAACTTTTATTTTCCCTGCTGAGGAGTTAAAGCTAGGTTGTTGTCGTTGTTCAGTCGCACAGTTGAGTTTGACTCTTTGCAACCCCATGGACCACTTCTCTCAAAAAACCCTCTTTCATAGCTTCCCGCAGTCCATTTGTTGCTGGGTTCAGAGAAGGAACTCTTGCTCAGGAGGTTATTTCAAAGTCGTCTTTCAGTTCTGCTCCTGAACTTAAAGTATCATTTCTATAGGCCCACTATGTACCTGTACCTCACAAGCAAATGATCCCATCCCATACATGTGAGTCACAAAAGAAAAAGAATCTATTTTATTGATTTCAGTGGGATCAACCAAGTTAATCATCTGGATCCCATACTGTTTGGATTGTACCCAGTTTATCTGGGATGTAGAACACTATTGTATAGCCCAGTGTCATCAGTTCTCGGAAGCTAAAGGGGGTCAGTACTTAGATGGGAAACCACCAAGGAGGACTTTGCAGAGGAAGGCAATGGCAAACCACTTCTGCTTAATCACTTGCCTTGAAAACCCTAGGGGGGGCCTCCATAAATCAGCTGTGACTTGACAGCACTTTACATACACACATTATTTATTTAGTGCATTTTTATCCTTCCTTCATGAAGGCAGGTTGACAGACATGGATCTCCTGTCCTCCATTTTATCCTTACAACACCCTTGAGGTCAGTCAAACTGAGAGGCAATGAATGCCTCAAGGACACCTAGTCCACTCGATGCTGAGATTTCCCGAGTCCTAGCTCAGCACTCCAATCCCTCACTACTCCATAGTGGCAATAACTGGAGGGTCTTTGGGCAGTTATTTTGTGTGTGTGTGTGTGTGTGTGTGTGGTAAATCTTCTGTTATTGCTCAGTAGTATTCATCGGAAAAGCTTCAGTATCAACCAATGTTCCCTCTAAGCTCTGGAGTCTTGTGAGCAAAAATTCTACTTTGTGAGCTACTGGCATTAAAGTTGTGAGTTAGCAATTTGGCTACTGCATAAATTAGTCTGCTCTGGAGCCCTCCTTCCTGAGCGAGGACAAAAATGTGTGAGCCAGAGGCTAAAAAACTGTGAGCTAGCTCACACTAACTCAGCTTAGAGGGAACATTGGTATCAACTACTTTCTTAGAATCATTCTGGCCGGACGTCTCTGGGATCCATGACCATCAAATGAAGCCATTTGTATTTTCATCACGCTGCTGGTAATAAAATGAACAGTGTTGGAGCCTGGAAAATTATTTCTGGAGAAAGGTATCTAGAAAGAGGAAGTGCTGGTCTTGTACTCAGTAATGGGGCAGGTAAATCAGACAAGATAGAGGCCCTGAATATATTAGAATAGGTAATGAGTACCTGATATAGACTTGTATTCTCTCACAACTATATTAAAGCCACTTGTTCTGCTGTAGAAAATGAGGTTTTCTCAGCACATAAAGAACTTCCTCCCCTTTCTCTAAATATGAAATGCGTAGGTATAGATCAGCTTCTCTATCCTGGGCAGCAATATAATACAGATGGGTTTCCCTTTAGGTGTTATTCATTCACTTCGGCCTAATTTGTTAGCATCATGGGAGAAGCATGCTTCAAAATAACTGAGCAGCAGCACGATATGTGGTATACAACATCATATTTCTTCCCTCTGTAGTATGAAAGCTGGTCTGTCTAATGAAAGAGACAAAATGCTTATGACCCACTTCTCAATTTCCACAGAGTATCTGCAGCATTTTACACATATCTTTTCATATGAGGACAAGAAGCTGTCTGATCATCAGTCCCCCATTCATGCTGTCTACTCCAATTGGCAATGGTTCTTCAGGGTCTCTGGTGAAGGCCTTTCCCAGCCCAGATTCTCTTGCTGGATCTCATGCCTATCAAGGAGAGGGCATTCACTGGACAGAACCAGTATAGTTCATACCAGCTTTGAAGAAAACTCTCTCTTTCTCCCTTTCTTCTTTGATTTGTACGCAGTCAGTAGTGTTGGGCACTGCTGCAGTTTTAAAAATTCATCATGATACAGATTTTTGATTAGTAATTGTGAGCACCGTGGCTGCTTGAGCTCAAGACTGATGGAGGCCCACTTTTAAATAACTTTTTTTGTTCAGTGAGGAGGCAGCGGAATGAATGCAGTGAGGGTTGATTCTTTCGAAATCATCATTGGATTAATCCACCACACACTCAGTTCTGATTTACTATGTACTTACACATACCTAGCCCTGTTTGCAAGTTATAGTGAACACATGTGTGATCCATGTATAGTATATACTTGATTGCGCATTGTATGTGCATTGAGTAATTCAGCAGTCAATGCATGTACTGCTGAACATGCGACACAAATGCCACCCTTTACCCAGATGCTAGTCCCTACTTTCATTCGTAAAGTGAATGCATGCCGGCTCTTTCTTACAAACAGATGTACACACATGCAGGCAGGATGCATGTGTGTTCATTTTAATATGTGAGCAGAGCTACCGAGTTAGACCATTGGTCTATCAAGGTCAGTATTGTCTCACTGGCAGAGGCATTCCAGGGTCCTGGGTGAAGGCTTAACTAGTGATGTGCCAGGGACAAAACCTGGAACTTCTGCATGCAAAGCAGATGCTCTGACCCTGAGCCGCAGCCCCTCCCCTTATCACAAAGTTTTGAAGGAAATGACTGATAACATAAAACCTGGCCAAATGGAGGAAATAGATGCAGCAATAGGACTGTTATAACAAAGAATACCCATCTACAATAAAGCAGTGGTGTAGTGGTTAAGAGTGTTACCTTGGCATCTGGGAGACCTGGATTCGAATCCCCACTCATGCTGATTGGAATCTTGCTGGGTGACTTTGGGCCAGTCACACTCTCTCAGCCTAACCTACCTCACAGGGCTGTGAGGATAAAATGGAGGAGAGGAGACTGTTATAAGCCACTTTGTAACATCATTGGGGGGAAAGGCAGGGTACAAATGAAGTAAGTAAATAAATAAATGCATTAAAAAGAAGAGGTTGGGCTACCAGGCTGTCCCCACGACATACTGTAAAATCAGTTTGAGATGGAAATCAACATATCCCTATAAAGTGAGAAATCAAAGCAAATGAAAATTAAATGACAGGATCCAGTTTTTAAAGGTTTGGCTTCAGAAACAGGAGCTAGGAAACTTGGCATCGATCTTTGGTGGCCAGGTTCCTTCCAGGATTATCACCTGTGTCCTTGCTTTTGAACTGCTAGGTTGGCAGGAGCTGGGGCCAGAGACAGGAGCTCACTCCATCACATGGCACTCGAGTCTCGAACTGCCGAACTACAGACCTTCCAGTCTGCAGCTCAGCATCTTAACCTCTGAGCTGTAGTTCCACATTATCATTTGGAAGACAGTGCGATGTATTGACGTAGGAAACTTGGGGAAGGCACTGGCAAAGTTTGTGCTCGAGACTAAAGCATCTCGATATTTCAGCTTCCAAAGATCCTTTATTAATTTTTTGCTTAGGCTGTTCAGCCTCATTGGTCTTGAATGGGCAACTCTGGGCTGATGCTATTTCGCCACACTCTTTGTTCCCATTCTAATACTGGGCTCTTGTATACCCATCTCTCTTTCACACACACACTAATTGTCTCCTGCTGATTCTGTGCCATCCAGACCAGACTGTCCTTAAAGCATAACACTACTCCCAAGACCCTTTAAATTTACCCAATCACACATTGCCTTATTTTAAGTAATTCTCACTTCCTCCTTTTTTCTCCCTCTGCCCCGCCCCCCGTGCTTTTGGTGCCATTGTGGGGGAGGGGGCAGTGGGCAAGATAGCCTCATTTTTGCCTTAGGGATGATTCCACGTTGTGTGGAATCACTCTGGTAGGCAGACATGCTGTGTTCAACAGCCACAGTCACTCACAAGCCAATCTTTGGACGCGTAACTCTGTGGTGGCAGTTTCATTTCCTTTGGCCTCACGTGCTGCTCTTGATCCTACTTGATCTTGATCTCCCGACCTTCGGAGGGGTGCCTTTGGTGCCTGTGCGGTGTGCTCCTGGACTCCTCGCTTTGGGTGTGCTCCTGGACTCCTCGCTTTGGGTGTGCTCCTGGACTCCTCGCTAACAATGGAGGCCCAGGTGGCAGCCACTGCTAAGTCAGCCTTTTACCACCTACGGCTGGCCCGGCAGTTGGTCCCCTATCTCAGCCGCGAGGACTAGCCACTGTGATCCACGCGACGGTCACCTCGAGGCTGGACTACTGTAACGCTCTCTACTTGGGGCTGCCTTTGTTGCAAATCCGGAAGCTGCAGCTAGTGCAGAATGCTGCAGCTAGGCTGCTGATGGGCCTCTCCAGGCGGGACCACATCTGGCGGTGCTGCAAGCGCTGCACTGGCTGCCGATAGCATACCGGATTCGTTTCAAAGTGCTGGTTCTTACCTTTAAAGCCCTGAATGGCCAGGGTCCAGCCTACTTCAGGGACTGCCTCTTCCCGTATGTTCCCCCAAGAGTGCTGTGATCGGGGAGTCTCGACCTCCTTGAGGTTCCGGGCCCCCGAGACATCAAGCTTGCCCTAACCAAGGCCAGGGCGTTTTCGGTGGTGGCTCCTACCTGGTGGAATGAGCTCCCGGTGGAGATTCGGGCCCTGCAAGACGGAGCTCTTCCGCCAGGCTTTTGAGTAGGAGCCGCTGCGTCACTATACCACCATCGTGACTCGACCCTACCATCTACCTTATCTGGGAGGGGGGTAGATGCCGCCCTGATGAGGAACATCACTCCTGGCGCTCACGCCACTACAACACCGGCCGCCAATGAGGGACACTGTGCATCTTGGGAAATTTAGTGAACTGTAGAGCACCATTTTAGCTTGTATGTATTTAATGTTTTAATGTATTTATATTTTATTCCGGCATCGCCGCTTGTTCGCCGCCCTGGGCTGCTTGGGTAGGGTGGGATATAAATCCCAAGTAAATAAAAAAAAATTAAAAAAAATAAGCCGGGGCGCCCCGCAGCCATGGGACACCCGGGCAAGCCAAGGGAAGGCAGTTTAAACTGCCCTCCCTTCCCTTCAAAGGGGGGGGGTTTGCCTGGGCTCCCCGCAGTTGCGGGGCGCCCAGGCAAGCCAAGGGAAGGCATGGGTGTGCGTCCTAATATACTAATGAGCTGTGCTGTCAGGGGTGTGGCCTAATATGCTAATAGGTTTCTGCTGTTGGGTGTGGCCTGTTATGCTAATGAGCTCCTGCTGGGCTTTTTCTACAAAAAAAGCCCTGCCTGTCACAAATGGCCAGCTTGTCCGGCATCATGTGTGTGGGAGTACGAGGGCATTGTCTCTACAGGAGAGACCTGCAATGCCATGTGATGGAAGGCCATGTGCAGAGAGTGAGAGGGCAAAAGGAGAGGAGGGGTCAGAGGGCAGCTCCCAGGTTAAGACAAAAAGAAGAATCCTATTTAAGGACATAACACCCCGAATTACTTCCTCCAGCAACTACCTAATGCCCCCTTTCCCTTAGGACTAACAGAACTCAAGTCTGGTCACTCATGTTTGAATAGTCGTAAACCAATGGGTCACCTATACCTGAAAAGGTGCCGTTCACTGCTGAAAATGAAAACCAAAGTTATTTTATGCCTTGGGTGTACTCAGTGGAATTGTTGACTTTCCCCCTCTTGAATGGCAGCTCTCCTCAACTACCTTATCACAAATACCATTCAGTTTCAAAACAGATTTGCCACGGGGCATGGTGGTGCTGCTGCTGGTGGATTCGTATTCAGAAACCACAAGGCTCACAGAATTACAACACAATCCTGTGGATTCCAATACCCTTTTAAGTCCATTGAGTTCCATTGATTTGGATAGTTAATGCTGCTAGCCCAGGCTAGCCAGATCTCGTCAGATCTTGGAAGCTGAGAGTCGGCCTTGGATACTATTTGGATGGGAGACTACCAAGGATTACCAGGGTCGCTATGCAGAGGCAGGCAATGGCAAACCACCTCTGCTAGTCTCTTGCCTTGGAAACCCTATGTGGGGGTCAATGTAAGTCGGCTGTGACTTGAGGGCGAAAACAAAATAAGCTACTTAGCACTGCACTGCCAATTACTCAATTCTTTGTATCCAGGCCATCACCTTTAAAATAAGTAGCAGAACTTTTCCTTACTACTTTTGAATGCCAAATCCCTGTGGGCAGCCATTTGGTGAAGTCTCAGCTAAGTCCCTTGAACTGTCAATCCAAGCTCCTGTACCTGTAGAGTGTTTTACCCTTGGTTGGTTTTTAACACAGTCTTGAAATTACTGTTTTGAGAACTGCTTTATTGTACATGAAAGAAAACAGGCCAGACAAAGCAGATTAAAGCTGGGAGCCGGGGTAGAAAGTGGAAAATCTGCAGTGGGAGCAGTCATGCAGATTTTGCTTTTGCTTCAGTGGAAGTAAAGGACATGAACGAGACCCCCTGGCAGAGGTGAAACTTTGAGTGAACCTATCCAGATGGCAAATGACATGGGATGATGGGGGGGGGGCTTTCTCTTCTCTGGATGCTGCTGACAGCTCTCCATCAGCTCGTCCAACTTTGTTCAACAGAAACAGATGGGAAACAAATGGAGAAAGGGGGGGAGACAAGGTTAACACAAATTGACTCATTTGCCATGTGTTTAGGCAGAGATGCTAATAAATAGAGAAACATTAATAGTCATTAGTCTTCATTTCAAAACATATTTTACATGTGTTCAGCTCTAACCACCTATACAAAATCTAAGGGCAAACTATGAAGTGAGGGACTCAAGCTGCAAAGAGATTCCACCCTTCCTCCAACCATTTGACAAGCCTTGCTGCTGACAGCTCTCCATCAGCTCGTCCAACTTTGTTCAACAGAAACAGATGGGAAACAAATGGAGAAAGGGGGGGGAGAGAAGGTTAACACAAATTGACTCATTTGCCATGTGTTTAGGCAGAGAAGACATGCTAATAAATAGAGAAACATTAATAGTCATTAGTCTTCATTTCAAAACATATTTTACATGTGTTCAGCTCTAACCCCCTATACAAAATCTAAGAGCAAACTATGAAGTGAGGGACTCAAGCTGCAAAGAGATTCCACCCTTCCTCCAACCATTTGACAAGCCTTGCTTTGCTAGAAACATTCTGAGAGTTGACCTGAAAGCAACAGCAGCATTCAAGGGCAACTGGAGGGCAGGAAAGGAGGTCCATTTGGCCTGGCCTCAAGCTCAAAGGAGCCTCAGATTTAGATACTAGTTAAACTTTTGGCCTTTGATAAGTTTTGTGACTTGATTTTATATTTATCCCTGTTAGCATTGCTAGGCCTTCCTCAGCAAATGCTAGTAGATTTTGCGGGCAGTACTTGGGAACGGTGGAGTTTGGGGAGGATGTGATGTCACTTCCAGATGACACTGTAGGGATGTTCCCAACCTCTGTGGTAAAGACCATAGAGACTGGGTAAATTCCTAGAGCATCACCATGGAGGCCATTTTCTGGCCATTTTTCTTCTGTTTCTCAGTTTCTTGGGTGGGGGATTGAGGCCAAGGATCGGGGTTGGCAATCCTAATCTCTATCAGAACAAAATGTAAAATTAAGTAAATAACTGATTGATCTGAAAAAAACACTTGAGGTTCAGCTCTGGGACAAGCCTGTTTGAATGGGCTCACCATGTTTAATATCAAATGTGACGTTGCATGAAAGCTAGATTTTCAATCAATAATTAGTGTATTTGCACAGAAAAACCAAGAAATCTCACTGCTTTTTGATGCCTTGTTTTATTTTCATGTGTCACCATTTGTTAAAGCTGGAAATGAGCTGATCCTACCTGGACCTCTGAAAGGGCCTGGCAGCATCTGCACATGTAGACCCTGAAGCCAAATGTAAATGTGATACACAGCATTGTGTTTAAACTGGGCACAATGCCGCTATTCATGCAGCATTGGTATGGGAGCGCAGTGCTACTTGGGTTATGGATCTCTGACAGACTAACATTGCACATGTAGTGGCAGAGGGAGTAACACACTGTGTGTGTATGGAGTCACACAGGTAAGTTCTTCCTATTTGTTAGTATCACATTTAAATCAAAGTTTCAAGTAGAGGAGTAAGGCCAAATCCATTTCTTACTGGGATGGCCGCCACTGAGTTAGAGAAATCAACTATCTGAAAAGATCCTTGACTTTGGCTATGGTAATCACCTAGGTTTTCTTTGGCAATCTGTAGCAGAACCTGAAAACTCATGTTCTACAAAAAAAAAGAACTTGTTCGGGATCAAGAGCCCTGGGCCGCCGCCTCACGTTCTACAAAAAGAAAAAGAAAAGAACTTGTCCGGGATCAAGAGCCCTGGGTCCACATGTAGCCGCTCCAAGAGGGCCTCCTGAATGGATGGCATGGGCTGCTCCAATGGGCAGGGATGTCCAGTCACCCTCAGGGCCCGATTCCTGACAGGGAGCGATGGAGGGAGCAGCTGAAAGAGCAGCTGCACAGGGAGGTGGACTGGCCGGACTGGGAGCCAGATGGGACCGACACTTGACTTGGTAGAGAGCTAGCGCTCTGTCATTGAGCATTTCCTCTTGGCAACCCAGCAGCTGAGACTGCCAGTGGCGGCCCCGGCATTTTAGGCCTGCGAGAGTCAGGGAAGCAGCCCTTTGTGTCATCAGAAGAGAGCGGAGCATGAGGGAAGGAGGCCCAAGGTTGAGAGTTCATTGGTGCCGGTTTCCCATGCCCCACAGAACCCCACAACAAGTCGATGAGTGTTGGGTGAGCCTGGGGCCATCCCACCCCCAAAGGTGCCTTTAAAAGCATGGCCCAGGGAAAGCCAAGGTGGGTGAGCCAGGCCTCTCCCACATAGCCAGAAAAGTGGTACAGGAGAGGGAAAGGACTCTAGGTGATGCGGGAACCCCCTCCTCTCCGGTGACTGAGGTATACCTTGAGGCTCTCCTCAAAAGGATGCTGGAGGTAGCAGCAGCCCTGGACTCTGTCCCATGGGAGTCAGAGCCTGATAGAACTGCGACAGTTCAACGTGTTTTTAGCCAAGTACAGCAGTTCTGTGTGCAGTGTTCTTCAGTCTCAGTTCACTATAAATGGACCTGATATCTACTGTTCTGTGGACCAGTTTGATTGAAAGATTCAGGGTTGGCCCATGCCACAAGTAAAATACAGCAGTTGCTTGAGCAACCACCTTTCTACAGGCACTGGTGAAAGAGTGTGCACTGTGATAAGGATCATAGAATCATAGAGTTGGAAGGGACCTCCAGGGTTATAGATGCCCCAAGATGTCTTGCCCTGTTGCTGAGAAGGGGTTCTCAGATGGCCTTATAGAATCATAAAGTTGGAAGGGATCTCCAGAGTCATCTAGTCTGACCCCCTGTACAATGCAGGAAATTCACAACTACTCCCCCCACACACACACACATACCCAGTGACCCCTGCTCCATGCCCAGAGTAAGGAACCAAGCTGGGAAGGCTGAAGCACAGCCAAAATAATTTAAAAACATCTTCCTTTGCTATCTGGAGAACAGCAAGCAACGGAACAACAGGCCACAACCTGGCCTAGTCTGCACTAAGCCTCCCTGCATGTTTTCATTCATGTAACTTGATCCTCTTTTTATGGATTTCTGTTTTGTCTGAGGTTGTCTGGGAGTGGGTCCTAAAGAAACAGTGTGTGTGTTTGTGTTAAGTGCCATCAAGTCTCTTCTGACTTGAAACAGTGTCCCAGTATAAATTCCATAGGGGTACCAGTGCGCAATAGTACATTTGTAACAATACAATATCTCTGGCCACAGAAAGCTGTCACTGAAAGATGTTCCTAATGCCGGAGGGTTGAACCAGTGCTCATCAGCTCTTTTCAGTGTTACGGCTCTGTGATTTTGAGAGACTAATATACTGTTTGGCCCTGACCTGGATGACTAGGGTTGCCAAATCTCTCTTACCTCCTCGGCGGGGGATCGCTGGCCATCTCCCGGTGCGCGCGCGCGCCGCATCTACATCACCCAGATGTGACGTCACACGTTGGGGCGGGGCCACAGCCATTTGAGGGGAAAACATAGAGTTTTCCCCTCAAATGGCTTGACCTGGATGACCCAGGCTAGCCTGATCTTGTCAGAATTTGGAAGCTCTGCAGGCTCAGTCCTGGCTTAGTATTTGGATGGGAGAGACCACCAAGGAAATGCAGGGTCGCTATGCGGGGGCAGCAATGGCAAACCACCTCTAGAGGTCTCTTGCCTTGAAAACCCTCAGGGGTCACCATAAAATGGCTGCAACTTGACTGCAGTTTCCACCACCAAGATAGCACTCCACACGGTCCTTATCAGAGACCCATTTCGCCACACTGTGAACAGCGTCCAGTGAGGTTTTTGTTCTGCCACAGTTTCTTCTCTCCTTTGGTCCGCTCTCACGGTTCCTTCTCCTTCTCACTACAGTGGACACCAAGATTACCACAGGGGTTGCGGCCAATGACAGTTTGCCTTTGAAGCTGAGCCTTTCTAAACCCCCTCCACAATCTGTGGGTCATCTGAGGTGCCCATATCTTTTAAGAGAGGGGATTAGGATTTAGGTCCAACCAGTTTTGTTTATTTTTAGCTTCAAAATTCTGGCTTTCCATCTGCTTTTTTCTTTCTTTCTTTTTTTTGAGCAGCTTCAGTTATCCACTTATGCCTTTCATTAGTTCCTTTGAAACAGTTCTTTGTGTTGCCTAGAGGTCTCCTCTTTGCATTACATTCTCCACATGTTGTCCATATGGTTCTATCAAGTGTCTTCATTGTTTGTCACCCCTTTTCTTCTTGTCTTGACTAAGTGTCCCTTTCCCCCCACAATGATAATTTTTATTCATTATTCATTAATATATTTCTCATGGACTAATTGCTAAACAATTACAACTAATTCATAGCATTTCTGTAGCATTTGAACAGTCAGAAGAATAGATTTCGGATGTTTTGACCCACAAACATTCCTTTGGGTTAAATCCAGCAAAAAAAGTTTGCCGGCACAACCCCCACTGAAATGGTGTCTATTTATTTCCAATGGGCTTGTGCAGGAGAATTTCCCACCACATCATGCTTCTTTTCTGGGTTTAGTAACTGCAACTTCAAAAACTGTACTTTTGCAGCTGGTTCAAAACTGTTTGTGATCCCTCAAAAACGAATGACAAGAATGGCAGTAATTTCTGTCATGGGCTGCAATAAGTAATTTCATAATTAATGGGGGAAATGCTTCACAATTTTAACCACTCTCTTCCACTATAAGTCTGTGATGTTGGACAGTATTATGTTCATTTTACAGCCCAGGAATTAACTAAGGCTTCAGCCCTGCATATTGTCCAAGGTTGCACACACTATATATCTAAGGTGGTATAAAACACCTTTAAAATCAATTTCACTTTCATGGTTTAACCTAAAAGGACCCTGGAAAAGATAATAATTGTGACAACAATAATCCCTGATCTCTCCACCTTTCTAGGGTCTCTTGACTAGGAACCACGTCAGATAAACAGGCTTGAAATATAGTTCAATTTGTAACATCACAGGTAGCCTTAAATAGCAGAGCACCCCACTTCTAACCCGAACCAGAGACCCACAAACTCAGGTCAAGGAAGGCAAACCTGGTCTGAAACACAGAGCAAGCCAAGGCTCTGCAAAAGGGTTTAATTTCAGGTGACAAAAGGCAGCTCTCCAAGGCAACCACCAACCTCCCCCTCCACTTCTAACCTGCTTTCTCCCTATTCAGGTTCCTATAACAGCTTATCACATCATTTTCCCCCTTCGACTCTATCCTCACAAGAACAAGGTAGGTTACGTTGAGAGACTGTGATGGGCCCAAGGTCACCTGGCAAGCTTCCATGGCAGAGTGGGGATTCAAATGTGATTGTCCCATAACCCCATCTGACATTCTAACCACTATGCGAAACAGACTCTCAGGCCACCAATGGGCTCAGCACCATGCAAGGATTTCACTCCACAAGTCCAAGTCTAGCACTTTGACCTAGAGACCATAATTCCATTGAATGAGGCAAAACTTGGATTCTTGAGTCCTGGTAGATTCTAGAAGATGTGTCCATGAATATAGAATCAGAAGTCTTCTTCATTTCATCTCCCTTATTCATTTATATCTGCTCCAAAAAACAAACAAACAGGAGAATGGAGGAGAGAAGCCTTTTAAAGATAGATACCCCCCCTTTCCTTCTCCTCACTAGATCCAAGCTATGATCCTCAGACTAAGAGCCAAAGGCCAAGAGCAGAGATCTTTGGTGAGGCAAGTGCTCTACCTGGATGTTAACAAGCCACTGGCCATCAATTTCTATTTTGTGCTCTTGAGTAGAGTGATTTCATGTACTGCAGAATGCAGAATGGCTTGAGGATTAGAACACGGTATCACGTAAGTCCCAAAGGAGTCTGGGGTGGTCAGGAAACCACTTGGAGGCTTGGAGTACTGCTCAGAGAACAGATTCTGCTAATAACATTCACCGTTCACTCTGTTACCTTGGGAGTATAAAGCAGATTCAGAGTTTGGCAAATGCAATTAGTACATCCTTGCCTACACAAAAACAGATTAATGATGTGCAGTGCCAGTATTCTTACAGGAACAATTTTTAGTGGGCACAAAACACATTTCCATGATTTACAGATTGATTTTATTGGTAGCCTGCACCATTCCACATAACAGGAAGGCACATCACAGTCCTCTTTTGTTCATGAGAGCCACAGAGTCAGCTGCTCTGATAATTCTCGAGGGGTGACCCAGCTACAGAAAAATAAACAGGGATCTGATGGCATCTTCAAGATGAACAAGGTGTCAGAAAGCTCCTGAGATTTATTCTCAGCTGCATATTACACTGTAGATATGTATCCAGATGTGAATCTACATCTGAGCTGCGACCATCAAATGCTGAATGCCATACACTGAGTTGTTGATTCGGCTTCAGGAAATGTGCCAGCAACCACAGTGGCTAGACATGAGCATCACATGCGATGCATCCAGGTGCATCACATACCATTGAACATGGAACAAATTTAGAGTCCAGTGGCACATTTAAGACCACCAAAAGTTTATTCAAGGTATGAGCTTTCGTGTGCATGCACACTTTTTCAAATACAATGGAATGGGGGGTAAGATTCACATTTACATCACAATGCAGCCAAAGGCACGCACCTAGGCTTCCACATGCATATGTCCATTCCTGGATGGCTATAAAAAATTAAGGTTCATTCAGTCATCGACCACATTTCTAGGGTTATTTAAATGTGTATTATGGAATAAATGACCTACCCAAGAAGAGGGCTTGAAGTCTTAAAAAATAATCTTGGAAAATAATTTGCTAAAATAAAAAAAAACTTGGTTGTTGCTTAAGCAACTGGGTATCCAAATCACTAATTCAAATCAGATTAGAACATCTTTAGGTTAATGGGTCAGTAATCCACATGTGCTAAAATATGGGTTACCAGTTAAATCTCTTGAGGCTCCGAAATTCAGATAAACCAAGCAGGGATTAAACTGCTCAGGCTGTATTAGTCTCTTCAGGAAATCCCAAATTGAATGTTCGACGATAAAGACTTCAAATGAACAGTGGTCAGTCATCTGATGGGGTGAATGGAACAGGCACCTTTATAAGAAGAGTTAATTCAAAGTGTTCATCATCTACTCTCCAGTTACTGACATCTTGGAAGATATTGAAAGGGAAAATGAACACGACTCGTTTTGAAACGCAGAACATTGTTTAGTGTTATGCTCCTTTGGCAGAGGAGCGATCATGACGTCATAGGTGAAGGGAAATCATGGCTGGTTTCACACAGGGATTTTTCCCAGGTGGAACACAGTGTGGTTCTGTTTTGGGGGGAGAGTTTCCACATGATGGTGTGCTTTTTCTGAGGGGATCCTATGGTTTTACCCTTTAAGCCAGAGCGAAGTAAAATGCCTTCATGCAAATGCTCTGCTGACTACCAATCCAGGCAGGGGGTTGAGCTAAGTTTTCACCTCATTTCATCTCCACACTGCTCACTGCTTCGTCCATAGTGTGGGGTGACTTTTCACACCCCCATGTGACAGTAACAGTCCGTGTTGTTTTCTTTGGCTGCCAGCAATGGAGTCTCCCATTCTCCCAAAAGCACAGCCTATCTTATTCCCTTTGTAAGGATATTGGTGGTTTAAGGCAGATACTCGTTCACTCTCTTCATCCAGGTTAGGAATTTTAGAAAGCTGGTGGCACCCCATGTTCAGGTATCCTTATTTTTAGTGGGATTCAAAGATGCCCTTCTGCCAGAAGGAGAGGACTTCCACTAATGGACATGCTACATAAAAGTGAGACAGTGCAATCTTAAACAAAGTTTCTCTGGTCTAAGCAGAGGTCATTTCGGGGGGGGGGAACGTGGGGGATCGCAGTTCCCCCAGGTGAGGTATGGGGGGCAGGACACATGACGAAGCCCCACCCCCTGCTTTCAGCCACCCCGCTTCCGGCCCTCATTCAGCCAGGAGGAGGCAGGAAAAGAGGGAGGGTAAGTTGCTTCCTCCCTGCCTCTCCCCACCCCTGCCTGCCTGGGGCCAGGGAGGGCCTTGGCGGGGCTTCCTTGCACTCCCGCCAGCCTTGCAGGTCCACCGCCGGGCCCCTCATGGGGATCGGCATGGCATATGCTAATGAGTTATGCTAATGACAATCAGTTCATTGGCCATAGATAGAAGTGACTCTGTTTAGGATTCACTGTAAATTTTGTAGTCTTTCATGGCTTGTGCAAGAATTTTAAAACCTCAAATATGGAATGCTCTGGTTTTGACCAGGACTCGGGGGAGGGGGGGGAGAAGAGGATTAATTGTCTTGAATCTGTGAACAAATTCTAATTCAGAGCATTCATGTTGGATCCAACCGTGAAGTTCTTTTGGAGAAGAACAATGACCTCCTTCAAAAGAAACTTCACAGGTATACATTATGAATCCAAGAAACTGAGCTCTGACTCATCAAAGCTCATGCTGAAATAAATTTTCCTAATCTTCAAAGTACTATTGGACTCCCGTGTGATTTTTCTGCAACAGACGAAGATGGCTACCCCTCTTGAAATATACATGCAAAGTGACTATACACAACAGATAGACCCCGTCCCAGATGAATGTAGAGAGGATTTCCTCCTTCTTCCAGAGTATTTTTAAAAAGGAGGAGAGATTGGATTCACACCCCACCCCTCACTACCTGAAGGAGTCTCAGAGTGGGTTACAATCTCCTTTCCCTCCCCCTCCCCACAACAGACACCCTGTGAGGTAGGTGGGGCTGAGAGAGTTTTCCTGAGAACTGTCCTTGAGAGAACAGATGTGAAAGAACTTATAACTGACACAAGGTCATACCAGCAGCTGCAAGTTGAGAAGTGGGGAATCAAACCCGGTTCTACCAGACTAGAGTCTGCACTCTTAACCACTACACCAAACTGGCTCCAAGTGGTTCAGGAAAGCATACATGCAATCCTCATGAGATGAGTTAAGACAAGGGTGTGCCCCAAACATTACCGAATGACCCTTAAGCCCAAGCAGAAGCTTCAATTCCAGGTCAGCACTACATTCATAACACCTTCTGACCCTCAGCATATTTTCCTTTTTAGAAGTTTTCTTTTTCACCAGTAATGTTCTTCGGCTGTCTACATGGGACAAACCGGTTGGTCTCTACTCAAAAGAATAAATGGACCCAAGCTGAACACCCAGAATCGCAACATTCAGAAACCCCTGGAAGAACATTTCTACCAACACTCTTTTCTATTGCTGACCTGAAAGGCACTCTTCTTCAACAAAGAAACTTCAGAGTGAGACTCCAAGAAACTGCTGATTTTCCCCTCAATAGGTTTAATTGTTCTGCCCAGAATTTAAACAGACCCAATAGCTTTCTTGGCCTTTATAGTTATTACATGGCTTAATGTAACTCCGTAATCTGTGAGATCACCATTGTGTGTGGTGCGTGGTGACTGCACTTTTCTTGTGTCCACTGAGTCTTGCTTAGGAATGTCACAAACAGTACCCCTTAAATTTCATGCCATTTTAAGCCACTCTTCTTAACCCCCTCCGTTGTCACCTACTGTGTATTTACTTCTGCTAACCAAGGTCTTTCTTCATCCAAATGAAGTAGGGATGCCAGTCTCCAGGTGGGACCTGGGGACCCCCCAGAATTACAGCTGTTCTCTCAGATCAGTTCTCCTGGGGAAAAATGGATGCTTTGGAGGATGGCATCTATGGCCTTTGTACCCCACTGAGGTCCTTGTCCTCCCCAGGCTCCATTCCCAAAACCCCAGGAGTTTCCCAGCCTGGACCTGGCAACCCAATGTCCCTTACCAGTGGCTGGGGGGGTGGAGGTGGCAACTGTAATATGATGACCCACCAAAGCTTATTGCTCAATAATTCTGATAACCTTTATGAGGAAAACCACAGTTGTACTAATTTTCTACACCTGACATCCCCTCCCCAGATATAGCCCAGGATGTGCAATGTGTTTTGCTCTGCCTAAACAAGGAAAATGGTGGTGGGTTGTTTTTTTTTGGGTGGTGGTGGTGATTGAGGTTGGCCATGATGTTTATGCCTGAAAAGACATAATGGGTTGGATCCAGACCAAATCTTGCCTCCCGCCTCCTATCCGAAGACCACAGATGTTCTACAAAAATGCTGTTTTTAAGGGATGGGGGACCCTGACCAACAACATGAAGGAGGTTTGTAGGAGGAAGGGAGAATTAGTGGAAATGGCCAATTCAGTCTGGAAGTTGACTAAATGCTAATAAGGATACATTTAATCTATTTCAAGTAACCTAATATGTGGTGTTGTTGTTTATTGTATTAACGTCACTTAGTAGACATATACAAAAGCCGACAATTCCCTTCCCAAGGCATGTTGGATTTGATAAAGTGCTCTTCTTTTGCTTTAGCTTAATTAGGCTAACAAGGAAGGATGACAGCTGTGAAGGTGGGAATGACAAATACCTGCACCTGCCTTGCATTTGATGGCAATCTTCCTGACAGCAGATCATCTGATGATGCTGGAGCTATTGTCTCCATGGAAAGAGCTGGCCTTTTGAAAGTCATCATCTAAAAGGAGATGCGAGAATCCAGATTTGCTCATCTGTATGACTGTTTCCAGCCAGGGACAATTCCCCATTGTAGACTCATTGCCTCTGTGAATGCAGAGGCATGTTCAATTACAACAGAGCATCCATACCAGATGATTCTCTATTCTTTCCTCCCTTTCATCTTGTACCTGAAATTTCTTTCCCCACCCACACTACGAGAGGGCTTTTTGACAGCTTTGGAAAAAAGCGGTAGTATCATAGAATCATAGAGTTGGAAGGGACCACCAGGATCGTCTAGTCCATCCCCCTGCACAATGCAGAAAACTCACAAGTACCTCCCCCCCCCCCCCAGTGACCCCTGTTCTATGCCCAGAAAAGGGCAAAAAAAAACCCCTCCAGGATCCCCAGCCAAACTAGCCTGGAGAACAATTGCTTCCTGACCCCAAAGTGGCAATCGGCATTTCCCTGTGTATGTAAGAAAAGGCCACAAGAACTAAGCACTGATGCAACCGTTCCTGCCCTCCCTCTCATGAACTGCCTAAGTTCACAGAATCAGCATCGCTGTCAGATGGCCATCTAGCCTCTGCAGTATCATATCTTTGTAGTGTTATAGCAACATACATACCACTGAATTTTTAAAAAGTCAAAAAGCCAACCAGTGGCAAGGATGGAGTGGTAGACAGAAAGAGGAAATGGCAACTTATGTAGGGAGAGAGGTGTGGAAATCCATACCTTCCCATCCACATGTGGGCAGACCAACGCTGACTCCAAAATTTCCAGAAAGGCTTAGGAAACATCAAGACAAACCTCCGGAAACCACAGAATGTGGTTGAAGGAGCATGAAGTACAAGCCAATCCTTCATGCCAAAGTAACATACGTTATCTAAATTATTTTAAAAAGATTTCTCTTTGGAGTGTAAAGTGATGAAGCGGGGAATAGAAGGTGAAGCATTTTTATGAGAAATATTTTTAAGTTTATGTTCACAGTTCTTCATGTTCCTTGGAAATAATGCATTTTTAACATTTTCTGACATGGGCCCTGGTGAACTTGGAATTCAGAACAAAGATTGAGTTTTTGGAGACTGCCATTCACTAGTTCACTTGAGCCACAATTCAGAGAGTTTCCCTTCAGGTATCCCAATAGCCAGCCTGTACAACTGTGACCCACGAGGCCAAATTGGCTGTACCATCTATATTATTATGGCCTACCAAGTGCTAAATTGAAATTCTCCCTCCCATTTGCAGTTTCAGGCAGGCAGTTGAAAACAGAAAGCTTATTGAGGTCAGTATTATATCCTTGTAGTGTTATAGCAATATACATACTGCTGAATTTTTAAAAAGCCAAAAAGCCAACCAGTGGCAAGGATGGAATGGTAGACAGAAAGAGGAAATGGTGACTTATGTAGGGAGGGAGGTGTGGAAATCCATACCGTTCCACCCATATGTGGGCAGACCAACGCTGACTCCAAAATTTCCAGAAAGGCTTAGGAAACATCAAGACAAACCTCCGGAAACCACAGAATGTGGTTGAAGGAGCATGAAGTACAAGCCAATCCTTCATGCCAAAGCAACCTACGTTAGCGGGGAGTAGAAGGTGAGGCATTTTTATGAGAAATATTGTTCATAGTTCTTCATGTTCCTTGGAAATAATATATTTTTAACATTTTCTGACATGGGCCCTGGTGAACTTGGAATTCAGAACAAAGATTGCGTTTTTGGAGACTGCCATTCACTAGTTCACTTGAGCCACAATTCAGAGAGTTTCCCTTCAGGTATCCCCATAGCCAGCCTGTACAACTGTGACCCACGAGGCCAAATTGGCTGTACCATCTATATTATTATGGCCTACCAAGTGCTAAATTGAAATTCTCCCTCCCATTTGCAGTTTCAGGCAGGCAGTTGAAAACAGAAAGCTTATTGAGGTCTTTTTTGTTCATCATATGTGGCTAGCAGGCTTTCAGCTGCCTGCACCCTGCCTGACATTTGACTTTATTCTTTGAACAGAAGCTTCCCTTGTTAGGTTACACAAAATGGTTTTGGAACTGGACAGAGTTTCAAATGTGGCTTGCCCAGGGGTCGTTTCGTAGAAAAAGAGCTAGGGGAACTCATTAGCATAACTCATTTGCATATGCCACACCCCCTGACATCAGGGGCCCGGCGGTGGACCTGCAAGGCTGGCGGGAGTGCGAGGAAGGCCCTCCCTGGCCCCAGGCAGGCAGGGGTGGGGAGAGGTGGGGAGGAAGCAACTTCCCCTCCCTCTTCTCCTGCCTCCTCCTGGCTGAATGAGGGCTGGAAGCGGGGCGGCCGGAAGCAGGGGGCGGGGCTTCATCGTGTGCCCCGCCCCCGCCCCTCACCTGGGGGAACTGCGATCCCCCGTGATTCCCCCCCGAATCGACCTCTGGGCTTGCCTTTGTGTATGTTTCTAGCTAGTAGAAAAGATACAACATGGCATCTGCTGAGACAAGGTATGTGGGTTGTGACCATGGGTCATGATGGGACTGGCTCCTGCTCAGAGATGTCTCTGCATAACAGAAGGTTTCTCACACACACTCTCCTGTGGTTGGCAATCCATATATCCTCCTATCCTTTGCCAAAGTGATGGTGAATGTCATTCCGGGTGTGGGCAGTGGCCTTCCAGCTGCTAGGATGAAGGATGAGATTATCAACAGCTGTGACAACTGAGTGAAACCTCTGAGTCTGGAGGAATTATACCTCCAAGTCGAAGATGTTGGGAAGCAACTGAGGGATGACACCCTTGTGAACTTCCAGAGGCAACTGACTAGCCACTGTGGGAAACAGAATGCAGTCCTAGGTGGACCTTGGTTTGATCTGGGAAGAAGGAGGAGGAGGAGGGTGAGAATTGGTTTTTATATCCAGCCCTTCACTATTTGAAGGTGTCTCAGAGCAGCTTACAATCGCTTTCCCTTCCTCTCCCCGCAACAGACACCCTGTGAGGTAGGTGAGGCTGAGAGCTCTGAGAGAACTGTGACTGACCCAAGGTCACCCAGCTGGCTTCATGTGGAGGAGTGGGGAATTAAACCCGGTTCTCCAGATTAGAGTCTACCACTCTTAACCACTACTCCAAACAATCCTTATTGTTATAATAATAATAACTGTGTGCCGTGTGAAGTTGCAACCGACTCATGGTGAC
Source organism: Gekko japonicus (assembly GCF_001447785.1). Classification (NCBI taxonomy): domain Eukaryota; kingdom Metazoa; phylum Chordata; class Lepidosauria; order Squamata; family Gekkonidae; genus Gekko; species Gekko japonicus. The sequence goes on from NW_015171514.1 coordinate 755,806, forward strand.
CCTGGGACCGTGAGTTTTTCAGGGCAAGAGAGGAGCAGAGGTGATTTGCCATTGCCTTCCACTGCATAGCAGCCCCAGTCTTCCTTGGTGGTCTCCCATCCAGCTACTGACCATGGCCAGCCCTGCTTAGTTCCCAAGCTCTGATGAGATCAGGTTTGTCTAGGTTATTAGGCTGCTGCTGTACATTATTTTCAAAAGTTATAATAGGAAGAACAAAACTCTGCACTTCCATGTTAAGTTATCTGTAGGCTCTGAATATGATGACCCCAGGCAAGCAGAAGCATAAGAGGAGCCCTGCTGGTTAAGACCAGTCTAGCCTAGCATGTGGTTTCCCACAGTGACCTGTCAGTTGTCCCCCCCGTTGCTTTTAGGTGCTGCTGCTGTCTGTCTTATAGCGTCTGATGACAACCCAACAAGAAATTGGTTTGTGCAACAACATATACCTCAATGCTGTTTGAAAAATAGAGTGGCCCTTAAAATACAGAAAAGGGGACTATTCCAGCAGTTTGGCAATGAAGACCAATCTAGCCTAGCATCTGGTTTCCCACAGTGACCAGTCAGTTGTCCCCCCCCGTTGCTTTTAGATGCTGCTGCTGTCTTTCTTATAGCGTCTGATGACAACCCAACAAGAAATTGGTTTGTGCAACAACATATACCTCAATGCTGTTTGAAAAATAGAGTGGCCCTTAAAATACAGAAAAGGGGACTATTCCAGCAGTTTGGCAATGAAATAACTTTTCTCAGCAGGTTCTGAAGTCTTCGCCCATAAACGCTATCAAGAAAACACTTGGGCATCTCTCTGCCAGGAATGTTTTAGATGAGGGGTATTGTGCTTTAAGTTACTGGACTGGTGTCGATGATCTATTGCATATGTGCAATTATATGAATATTAGGGTAGTTCACTACAAGCAACAAGAGTCCTTATGATGACACTGAATTAATTTAAGTGGAATGGATCTTGGGGATCACTTTCAGAATGAATAAAACATGCCTGATTTCCCCGGAAAGAAACTCGTTGCTTCCTATCATTAATCAAAGCGAAAAGCAAAACAAAGATTAGCCAAGGCTAGAAATTATAACCTTTTTGATTTGTTTTAGACTTCACACAATCAAGATGGTTATGAAATTGCCATACAATACTGTCATATTTAAATCTCTCACATAAAAATGGCTGTACTAAACTGCAGCCAACAGACATAAAAATAAGCGTTGTGATGCTGGGTCAGAGCCATGATCCTAAGTTCTGCATCCTGTCTAACAACAAGAGCTCAGAGAATGCCTGGGGGAGTTGGGTCTACCAGCTTGGCAGTTGTGAGATCTCATTGCTAACTCTACCCAACTTGTAGTGGAGTGGTATATTCTACCCGAAAATAGGCTGTGGTGGTGGCGGTGGAAAATGCAGTGAAGTCGCAGCTGACTTATGGCAACCTAGTAGGATTTCCAAGGCAAGAGGTATTCAGGGGTGGTTTGCCATTGCTTGCTTCTGCCTAGTAACCCTGGACTTCCTTGGTGGTCTCCCATCCAAGCACTAACCAGGGCTGACACTGCTTAGCTTCTGAGATCTGATGAAATCTGGCTAGCCAGGGCCATCCAGGTCAGAGCAAACAGAGGGTACTCTTTATTTATTTAGTACTTTTTAATGTTGCCCTTCCTCCAGTGAGCTCCAAGGAGCGTTATTCTCCCCACCTCCATTTTATCCTTGCAACAACAACCCTGTGAGGTAGGTTAGGTTGAGAGACAGTCGTTGGCTCAGGGTCACCCGGCAAGCTTCCATGGGAGAGGGGGGATTCACACCTGGGTCTCCTGGATGCTTGTTTGACACACTGACCACTACACTGCAAGGGCTCTCATGACTTGCTCCACATAGGTCTTCATAAAGAAAACTTCCACGCTAGCCGCTGCACTGGACACAGTGATATGTACTAATGGAAAACCAGATTGCATTAGCTCTGCCCCCTGGTTTTCTTTGTAAATTAAATTCCACACCTCTAATAAAAATGATTCAAGTACTACAAAGGCACAAGGGACTGTGAGAAACAATGGGCAATTGTTTCGCTTTGTTTTAAGCAGGGAGATCTTCATCAGTTGTTGAATTTGTTTCAAGCAAGGCTTGGGATAAACTACACTGCGACGGAAGGCAAAATTAACCACATGACTTGAGCATTAAGGTCAGGGTTGGATTAATCATTATGGTATATGCTGTACCATGCAGAACCCCAGGCCAAATTGCAATGCTTCAGTGATCTGGGAACTTTCCAATGTGAAGAATGTTATAATGAATGGATAATATAGCTTATTAGTAGCAATGAGCATGAGAGATGGAAATATCTCTTGTTCAAGTCTCATCCCAGCTGTAAACCTTCTAGGTGTTCTTTCACATTCAGACCTCCAGTTGCATTAATGGGGATTTTGGCTTGAGAAGTGTCAGGAGGAGGAATGCACAATTCTTTCCCTGCCTACTGTTTCTACCCTCCAAATGGCTTTCCCACCTGCAGGGTTCAAATCTTATCTTTCCCATCTGCAGGGTTCAAATCCTATTTTTAGACCCAGTTTGGTGAAGTGGTTAGGAGCACGGACTCTAATCTGGGAGAACTGGGTTTGATTCCCCACTCCTCCACCTGCAGCTACTGGTGTGACCTTGGGTCAGTTACAAGTTCTCTCAGTGCTGTTCTCACAGGAACAATTCTCAAAAGAGCTCTGTGACGACCCCTTAACTGGGGAGGTCTGTTTTCCCTTTAAAGTGTTCTTTAGGTTTTATTTTATTATGTGTATCTGGCTGCCACCAGGAAATTTATAAGGCTTTCCAAACCTTTATGCTTTACTATTTCTATCACAGGGTAGGTGGATCGAGGGTTTAAGCTTTCGAGGAACTATGTGGTCTGAGGAAGGATTCTTTCCAGAGCTGGTATACTTGAATGAAATAGGATTTATTTAAAGAAAGCATAAATACGAGGGTAGAACCATGTAACTAGTAAAGTAGGTATAACACACAGTCTGCTCCCTACTGACAGGGATTTTTCCTTAGGTAACTTTGTAACACTTTTTCCTCCAAGTCCATATAATCTTTACTGTTTCCTAGACACTCAGCTTCAGCTTATAACTGTTTCAACACAGAACTGCTTGTCACTTTCTTTCAGACACAGCACTTAACTCTCATATCACACACAAGAAGGTCTCTCCTTCAGACCCCAGAACTAAACTCATCCCACACAGGGATGCTTCACTCTTCTCCCTGTCACAGAACTTAACTGATCTTCTGCTTCTCTCACTGAAATCAGAACTTAACTGACTTTCAACTGTCATCTCACTAACTAACACTCTTGACTGACATATCTGCTCATCCACACAGAATCATTTCCAAAACCCCTCCCCCTCTCTGTCACTCACCACTCACACCACTTGCCTGTTTCAATCACACTAGACTATCACACAGGCATGCAACCAAACTTTTAAAGACACATACACACAGTTAAACATGAAATCATTACAAGCTCTCTCAGGCCCCACCTACTTCACCAGGTGTCTGTTGTTGGGAGGGGAAGGGAGAGGAAATTGTAAACCACTCTGAGACTCCTTTGGATAGTGAAGGGTGGGGTATAAATTCAATTTCTGCTCTGTCTGCTCTGCTTCATCAATGTTATTTGATCCCTGCATTTGCTTCTAGGTATATGTTTTCTGCAACAAAACAGTAGTATCTGATGAAGGGACTTTTGACTCAGAAGCTTATAACCTGGAATTAATTAATTATTGTATGGCAGTGCATGTAGTATAGCCTGGAGATTCCTAAGATTGTCTGGCAGCCAGAAATTCTAGCTCTTTTAGAGTTATGCACCACTAGGTGGCGAGCTAGACTTGATTTTAAGGCAAGAGATGTTTCAGAGGTGGTTTGCCATTGCCTGCCTCTGTGTCACGCCTCTGGTGTTCCTTGGAGGTCTCCCATTCAAATATTAGCAAGGGCCAACCCTGCTTAACTTCCAATACCTGATGAGATTGGGCTAGCCTGGGCTATTAATCATTGCACTTATACCATGGAAGTCTTGTTGGTCTTTAAGGTGCCACTGGACTAAAATCTCACTCTGTGACAGACTTGTTAGGTTGAGCACATGCTTGCCTGGAGAGGGTCCCAGGCTTAATCCCTCTCAACTGCAGTTGAAAAGACCTCAGGTCTTTTGTCTGGAAAGCTGCTGCCTGTTGCAGTACAGGCTTCAGATGGACCACTGATCCAGTTCAGGAAAAAGCAGCTTCATGTTAACTGGCATGGCACCCTCACATTACAAAACACATTACAAAATGTATTAACAGGAGGGCATTAAGAGGAAAGTCTTAATATGTGTTTTTGTTATTGTTCAGTCACACAGTCGAGTCCGACTCTTCGCGACCCCATGGACCAGATCACGCCAGGTCTTCCGGTCTTCCGCTGTCCTCTGAAGTTTGCTCAACTTCATGTTCGTTGCATCTATGACACTGTCTAACCATCTCATCCTTTGCCGTCCCCGTCTTCTTTGACCTTCAATCTTTCCCAGCATCAGGGCCTTTTCCTCGCTCCTGTGCTTTGAGTGGAGATGTAGATATCTGTAACATTTGTATTAAAGAGAGATGTCTGCAAGACCATGATTTATCCTACATAACTATTTAGAGTCGTAACCATACCAAAAGATAGTATTTATACAATTCTGATTTGTTTGCTTGCTAGGTTTAGCCATTTGTACTCTCTCTCTAGTCAGCTGATGGAAGAAATTAAAATCCCAACATCAGCCATAATCCTTATGGATATAAATCTGGGATTGGATGTTGTAGGTTCTTAAGAGAGCCCAGGCACAATGTATACTGAGCTAAGGCAGGATTAATTGGAGAGCTTTTAAATAAAATGCAGTAGGTTAATGCACTGCCATCTTATTAATTAGAAGTAAATCCCTCTGACTGGGAAAAACATCCATGATGCATCTTTTTAATTTGTGTCCAGTTTTACGATAACCCACGTTACACTTTGCTACAGTGAAGACCAGCATTCATCTTGTCTGTCTCAGATATACAGATGGATGATATACAGATGGATGGACAGACAGATATTTGGACAGCAACAATATGCTACTGAGAAATGGGTTGACAACCAACATCAAGAGTCCTTCCACACCACCATGATCCTCTGTGCAGCTCTTATTGCTACTGTGAGTTCTGATGGGGAAATTGCAAATCTTAGCTGGGTTCAAAGGAGGGATCCAAATCACTACTAACAACCAGTGTTCCCTCTAAGCTGAGTTTTGCACACAAGACTCCACAGCTTAGAGGAAGCATTGCTAACAACTACAGAGCCAGTTTGGTGTAGTGGTTAAGTGTGCGGACTCTAATCTGGGAGAACCGGGTTTGATTCCCCACTCCTCCACTTGCACCTGCTGATGTGACCTTGGGTCAGTCACAAGCTCTGGCACAGCTGTCCTTGAAAAAGAGCAGTTTGTGTCAGAGTTCTCTCAGCCCCACCCACCTCACAGGGTGTCTGTTGTGGGGAGGGGAAGGGAAAGGAGTTTGTAAGCGGCTCTGAGACTTCAAGTGAAGGGCAGGGTATAATCTCTTCTTCCTCTTCTTCTTCTTCTTCTTCTTCTTCTTCTTCTTCTTCTTCTTCTTCTTCTTCTTCTTCTTCTTCTTCTTCTTCTTCTTCTTCTTCTTCTTCTTCTACAGTATAAACTCTTTTCTTTATTGATTAACCATGATTAATGAAAGCATCTATTCCTAAAAAAATTCAAGAGGCTGACACTGTTAAATTGTTCACCTTTGGTCCTTATAGCAAGCTTTACATCACAAGAAGCCAATAATATATAACCAATCAATGAATGCATCCTCAACACTGCACTTACTCTAAGTGAATAGAAAAGCGACCTATACTTCCTTCTTAACATACTTTTAAGAATACTACTATTATTACCTTATAGTGTATATAGTACGCTATAAGTGCAACATAAACTGCTGACTACTGTAGTTTAAGAAAACAGGATCTGTGTTAAAGGTTAGTTTAGGTTAGTTTGCCCTATCAAGTGAGGAATGCAGACTTTTGGAGACTTTACCTAAAAGCACAGATAACAGAGCTGGCTCAGCACTGTGTCAAAACTTTCCCTCAGTTCTTTACTTGACCTTCATAGACATGGCTACACTACGGCTCATTCACATTTCACCGTTTCCCCCTTCACTTCAGAGGCATTTGCCACAATAATGGAATGTCCAAATGGCAGTATTCCCCACACTTCTCTTGCCTCAGTCTCTCACATCCACTATTTCCCTCTTACCACTGTAGGGCTTATTTAAATTAATAGTTGCTATACTACTACAGTTTATGATGATCTGATGTCATGATCTACTAGTTCATCTCAATTCCCAACTTTAATTCTTTTTTAAAAGTAAGTTTCTAGCCCCTTTTGTTATGGAGATATGAGAGATCTATGTTTTCCACAATCCTTTCATGTCATTATTATTTAAATTATTTTTATGCCACAGGTCACAGTCTAAAAAGACTTGCAAAGCAGCTTTGGGCATATTAAAAGGCCACGTTAAGAAACACTAAAACTATCAGTAAGAACAATAATAGGACAGGCATAAACCAGTTGATAATTTAAAAGCTGCTATTTGCTGCACACATCTTGAAACAATTAGTGAGAGCACAGTACAGATGTGGCCCAGTGTGGGAGAACACATGCACACATACAAAGAAGCAGAAGATCCTTCCGTTCTTCGTCTGACTTTGAGAAGCCCCTGTGGCAGAATATCTGAAGGAAATGCTGCAAAAAACCCAGGATTCGTCACTTGCAAACATTTAATCATATTCTACAGTTGCTTCCAGCTCTGCTTGTGAAGCTTTTTTGTTCACTTTTTTCCCACATGGGCTTCTGTTTACTTGGGTCGTGAAAGAATGGTTTTGTGTGGATATCTGCATTATGTAATGTGGCAGCTGTGGGTGGGTTGCTGGCAAGGGGGACTGAATGCTAGACCTCTGGACCGAACATCAGAAGCCTTTTTTTTTTTTTTTGCTGGAGAATAAAAACTAAGCCTATAGCAGACTCACAAGGCTCTCTCCCTGACCCAGATTCCAGATATGCATCGTCCTCTATGCTCAGTAACAGGCAGCAGGATTTCCACTCTGAAAGTGCTCTGATTGTGCGGACGAAAGCATGTAGGAAGCAGCTGATCTGCCCCCATAGGTAGAACACACCCCATTTCTTAGGCAATGCCCATTTATTGCGGATACTTACTTATATCAGTTCTCTTCAGATCCTTGCATTTTCATAAATACCGGGTATTAGACTTCAAAGCATTGACAGGTTACTTAGCTTTGAGAAAATGGAATCCCATTGATCTGCACTGAACTGCTTGCAGGAAAATGTATTCCATGTCACAGCCTAAAGTTGCAATCTTATGCCTGTGGGAGTAAGCTCTGCATCTGCTTGTAAGCAGACATGAACAGGATTTTACTTTTATGGTTTGTCAGGTTTTTTCTTGGATTAATTAAAAAGATCTGGCTTCTGATCTCTTCTTATATATAAAAGAGTTTTTGTGTCCCTCTTGCTCCTGCTCCCGCAGCCTTTGGCTCCCTGACCTGTCACTCAGATGGTGTGCCAATGGCTGCATGGCTGGAGTCCCACCCACCCACCCACCCACAGAGGCAGCGTCTTGCATCTTGCGCTCAGTGTGCTAATGGAAGGGGTGGATAGGACTCTCCGCGGGGCTGGGGATGGGTGAGGACTCCTTCCCTCCAGCTCACACACAGCATTGGGAGTGGGGAGGGGAGCCCTTGCTTCGGTCGTCTCCCACCACCTCAACCCTGGCGCACCCCATGAATGGAGCATGGACCCAGCATTCCCCCCTCATACTGCCCCGGTGGCTCACCTCTCCTCCCTGTTGATAGCCACTTGACCTGGCTCTGCCTCACGCGCCACCTCCGTTGCCCGCCTTGCGCTTACAATGCCTGAGAGGGGGAGCGGAGGAGGAAGACTACGGAAAAGCTGTGTGGCCACAGAGGAGGGTGGGAACTACCAAGAAGGAGGACAGGGGACAGCCACCCACTGCGCCGCTCACTCCGGAGCCAGCTCTGCAGCTTCACGCAAGCGCCAGTCATGGGGAAGAAAGGGAGGCGGGGAAAGAGAGAGGGAGGGCGGTGGTGATGCAGCTCCTGCTGGGGGGGACGGCACGGTGGTGGTGCTGACATGGGAGTGCTGCAGGGATGGAGCCGCCCGGGCCACGGGACAATGGGCCCGCCCCAGCAGAGAGACAATATAACGCGAGCGAGTGAGAGCCCAGGCGGCCAGGTGGATCGCTGCGTGGGGCCTCCACGAACCTCAATATGGCTTTACTTTTCTCTTACTTGCTTACTCTTTCTAGAGCTCGTTGCATTTCTTTCCACAGCAGGCCTTATTTCCTAGTTTAAGATAAAGAAGAAGAAGAAGAGATTGGATTTATACCCCGCCCTTCACTACCCAAGGCAGTCTCAGAGCGGCTTACAAACTCTTTTCCCTTCCCCTCTGTTGGAAGATGAACTTAATATTTGCTTTTGTGTATTTGCATTTGCTGACACATGCACACACACCCATGGACTGTGCCCACAAACCCCTACAGGCTTAGGAAAAGCTGTTTGCATTGCCCGCTGTGATTGCTTCACCTGGAAGACGCCTTGTCTGCATTCTATGCTAATGGAGTTCGCATGCACACACACAGCCCAGCCTGAGGAAGGAAGACGTTTGCATTGCCATTGTGATCAGCATAAACAACAACTTTTATGTTTGCAGCCACCATTTAAGAACTGGTGAAGGACACGTAACTAAGATATCTGGTTTACATCTGAAGGGTCAGCTTCCTGCCAGATGGCCAGTTTATTGCCCAGGACAGGGCAAGAATCATCTACACTTCAATGGTTGTCCTGGTACCCAGCTTCACACCTTGACCAGATGCGTTTCTTGAGTTAAAGGTTTAGATTTCAATATTGTCCACTCCTTCTAGTTAGACACGTCACTACCTATAGCCAATAGAGTTAGTTCCTGGGACGGACTACAGGTAGGTGGGACAAAGGAGGATGGCACAGATGCCAGCCCCCTAAGGACTACCTATATAAAGTGAGGTTCAACAGTTTGAACCCCGCTAGCCACCTTCTACCTCTATCTAAGTACGTTTAGCTTTGCTACACAAGTAATCCTTTGTTCTTACTTGATCTCTTGGACTGCAGCCAAGGAGGTCCACACGTGTTGGCAGGTTCCAACTGTGTGAATTAGAATTCCTTTAGTTATTCTGTTCTTATTCCCTCATTCTTCATTGAGAAGGTCAAGCTTCGGATCAGATAAGTATTTGCTATTTCCCTCCCTATTCATTTAGTGTAAAAGTGATTATTTTCTATTCTTGCAGTACTAAGGACCTTGTGTGATTGTGTGTGAGATTCAGTTTTGTGTGTATGTGAACCAAATCCTCTCAAGTAAAAAGAACAACTTGATTTTAAGATACCAGTCTCGTCTCCTTCTCTCACTAGGAAAATCCTCAGGGTGGGATTGGACTCCTGTATACACAGGCAAGGACCACTAAATATTTAGTTTGGCCTCTGTTGTAGATAAAACAGTTTGGCTAACACCTCCCCACAACAGACACCCTACGAGGTAGGTGGTGCTGAAAGAGCTCTGACAGAAACTGCTCTTTTTCAAGTACTGCTGTGCCAGAACTATGGTTTGCCCAAGGTTATCCAGCCAGGTGCAAGTGGAGGAGCCCAGATTAGAATCCGTGCACTTAACCACTACACCAAACTGGCACTACAGTATTGAAAGGAATGATCAACAAACTGCACTATCATTTTCTTGAATCTAACCAAAGGTGGATTCAGAAAACCAGTTTTTCAGACCAGATGAAGAGGATGGTATCTTTTTAAAAATTACCCTAAACAATGACTATTTAATGTTGGTTTCGTGTTGGAACAACTGATGGACTTTTCAATGGAAATCAAGTGGCTTCAGCATTAAATGACCACAGGGGAAGCATGAATGCTCCAGCTGCAATCCTGTGGTCACTTACCAGGGAGTAAAACCCCTTTAATACTATGGGACTTAATTTCAAGAAAACATAGGATCAGGCTGTCTAACCCAGTGAAAGCAGAGCTAGAGTCAAGTCCAATTGCAGCTTAGAGACCAACAAGAATGTTGTGGTATAAACTTTTGTGAGTCAAAGCTCCCTTTGTCAGTGGAAGCACATGACTAGAGAGTCAGTGTGGTGCAGCGGAAGGGTACTGGTCTTGAACCAGGGAGATCTGGTATCGAATTCCTGCTTTCCACAAATGATAAAGAGCTACCGTGTGCCAGTCAGTCTCCCTCAGCCCAAGCTATGTCCGTGAGTTGTTGTAAGAACAAACTGAAGGAGGGAGAAAACATGTACGCTACTTAGCTCCATGGAAGAAGGGTAGGATAAAAACACACTAAACAAATACATTTGCCAGCATATGACAACTTTACATGTTTATCTTATAGCACAGCATGAAATATAACCAGTTTATAGGAAGTGTCCAGCATATTTTGGGAATACACTGGGGGGGGGGGATGATTACATGACTCCAACTTAAATCCAGTTTTCTTTACATAAAACACAGTTCTCCCATTGTGTTCGTTGCCATGCTAACACATTGCTGTATGACCTACCATGCTATAGCACATTTATCTTTCATTCACATTTTTGTACAAAATCAACCTGTAATTTATTCATTTTCAAAGAGCTAAACAGCCTGAATTCTGTATACCTGAAGGAAACACCCCCCCACTTCACTTTCAACGGCAGACATTCTCTAGGACATTCTGCTGGACTTGTTTTGCCTTGCTATTTCCCCCCATTGGAAACAATGGAGGATGGGGGCACCCTCTTTGGGCGCTCATAGAATTGGACCTCCTAGTCCAATCTGTTTGAAACTTGGGGGTCCTTTTGGGGAGTGGGTCCAGCAGCTACACTACAAATGTGGTGCCTCTACCTCAAACCCTCCCCCCCCCGATCAGTGAATATACCCTAGGAGACTTGCCATTGAGTATAATAGCCCATAGGGTATAATGGAGCCGAATAATAGTCGAATAATATTCGGGAATCTCTATTCTACTCCTGAATAGATGCTCTGATTTGGTATTCAGCTTAATAAATACCCAAAAAATGCTGGAAAGGCATCATTCGGATATTTATTCAGCTCGGTAAATACTGAATGCACACCCTACTTACGACATTCTTCTCCTCCTGCATTTTATCCTGTCAACAACCCTTGAAGAGTAGGTTCAGCTGAAAGGGTGTGATTGGCCCAGGGTTAAGGAGGGAGCTTCTGTGAGAGTGGGGATTTGAACCTAGGTCTCCCACAGCCTATTCCACAACTCCAACCACTACACCATGCTGGGTATCAATGGTATCACTTCTGTTTTTATACTTCATGAAAATGTTTTGTTCTGCTTTGCTTGTGTTTTTATTATACTTCATAGCACTTTCTGATATTTTTATGTCATTGTCAGATGATTCAGGAGCCATGTTTGGCTGAGAATGGAATTTTAAAAATGTGTTGCTGTTGTCGTTGATACAATTATTATGCCACTCAATTTTTATGCTTCTTCTGGTTCCATTTACACAAAATATTCCTACCATATGGCTACAAGCCACTAGTACTAAACTTTCAATTTGAATATATTTTTTCCCAATGCATGTTGCATGTGATTTGTTTATGTAACACCTTTGTTCTGAATCACTGAGCAAGGGGAATGGAAGGACACAGAGACAGCACAAAATGCAGGAAATATAAAATAAAAAGAATGGAAAAAAACTTGCAATGATGTGTTTTCCTGTTCATCTGCCTACCTCTTTCTGCTGTCATCTTCAACCCCCTGGCATGAGACCCTCTAGTACTGAAGAGCTGTAAGAACAAATTGTCCCTGCTGTAAGTATAAAGAGGACTAGCAGGCAACATTACAACTATGTGCTGTTCCTATACTAGATGAGTGTTCCCTCTAAGGTGTGGAGTCTTGTGAGCAAAAATTCTACTTTGTGAGCTGCTGGCATTAAAGTTGTGAGTGAGCAATTTGGCTACTGCATACATTAGTTTGCTCTGGAGCCATCCTTCCTGAGCTAAGACAAAAATGTGTGAGCCGGAGGCTAAAAAACTGTGAGCTAGCTCACACTAACTCAGCTTAGAGGGAACACTGGAATACATTTTGATTGCAAACCTAAGCAAAGTTACACCCTTCTAAATCAACTGAAGTCAAGGCTTGGAAAAGGTGTAGCTCTTCTTATGATTACAGTTTCTCTGTTTAAATTGGTGCAGTCAAACATAGTGAACAAACCTCTAATAATCGTCCTGCTCCCACGTTGCCACCCTCCCTTAGCAAGCAATCTGTAAAACTTCCTGGTTTGGGAAGTCTTCGGTCTTACTCTCATTTGTTACATAAGAACATAAGAGAACATAAGAGATGCCAATGTTGGATCAGGCCAAAGGCCCATCCAGTCCAACACTCTGTATCCCACAGTGGCCAGAAATACCAGTGCCATCAGGAGGTCCACCAGTGGAGCCAGGACATTAGAAGCCCTCCCACTGTTGACCCCCCCCAAGCACCAAGATGACAGAGCATCACTTGCCCCAGAGTCCCTATCTATACCTTGTGGCTAATAGCCCCTGATGGACCTCTGCTCCATATGCTTATCTAATTCCCTTTTGAAGCCGTGCATGCTTGTAGCTGCCACCACTTCCTGTGGCAGTGAATTCCAAGTGTTAATCACTCTTTGGGTGAAGAAGTACTTCCTTTTATCCGTTCTAACCCGACCGCTCAGCAATTTCATGGAGTGCCCACATTTCATGGAGTGCCCACATTTCAGTAAGAGTGCGTGGGAAACCTGGAGTTACCTTCCTTCCTTCCTTCTTTCTTTCTCACAAACTGGGATACTAATTACACTGGATTAGAATGTCAGGTTGCTGGAACAGAAGTGTGTTCCTGACATTTGAACAAAGGCTGCATTCAGAGATCACAGCAAAATTTTAAAAGGTGTTTACACAACAAACTCCTTCCCCATAGGATCCAGTCCACCACCTTCTCCAGGGTCAAGGTAACACTTGCAGTTGCCAGGTGGCTTTTTAAATGAATGCACAAATGTGAACATGCTTTCCCCATCATAATATATGTATGTGCCATCAAGTCACAGACAACTTATGGAGACCCAACAAGGGGCTTTCAAGGCAAGTGAAAAGCAGAGGTGGTTTGCCATTGCCTTCCTTTGCACAGCCTTCCTTGGTGGTCTCCCATCCAAGTACCTATCCTGCCTATCTTCTGAGACCTGACAAGATAAGGCTATACCGTATCGCGTTCCCTCCCACTTACGACATAATATCCGTGCTATTTTATTAAAGACTGTATCTTGTACTAGATCTATCCAGAAATCCATCCTCTCATCTGAGGATCATCAAACAAGTTACATTTGGATGAGAAAGGTTTTTACCAGTATGCATATGTGGGAATCATTCCAGCAGTTACCCTTGTGAATGCACTTGGTGGTCTCCCATCCAAGTACCTATCCTGCCTATCTTCTGAGACCTGACAACATAAGGCTATACCATACCGTGTTCCCTCCCACTTACGACATAATATCCCTGCTATTTTATTAAAGACTGTCTCTTGTACTAGATCTATCCAGAAATCCATCCTCTCATCTGAGGATCATCAAACAAGTTACATTTGGATGAGAAAGGTTTTTACCAGTATGCATATGTGGGAATCATTCCAGCAGTTACCCTTGTGAATGCAAAATGATTTGGCAGAATGGATCTTTAACAAAACTATTCAGAGGCTTTAAGAAAGGAGGGACTAACAAAACTCTTCATAGCAGAGGAGTAGAAATGACCACAGTTAAAAATCCTTACTCCTTTTGTCACGTAGGTGATAACTAGCTTGTGTACAGTGTTCCCACCTGAGCTGTGTGCCAGCGGCTGCTCATTAACACAGGAAACCCCACCCAGTAGCAGTCTGGAGCCACACAGGGTCTTGCACTGCCCATTTCCCAATATTAAGATCACAGCAGTTATATTCTGATTAGGATGTGAACTGCTCGCTCTGTAGGGGAGGAAAAGTAGAGGGGACATTGCTTATGTATACTGTGTTCCTAGTATATAACTGCAGAAGCGCTCCCATATATCACACCTGGGTCCAAAAACCATCTGAAATATCAATTAATCAACATGTGTATCTGAAAAGTGTCATGAAAGGCCAAGGTCCTAGGAATAACTACCTTAGATCCTTAACATTTCTGTGTTTTCCTTGGATGCAACTGATAGCCACAGAGTTGCTTGAACTCTTTCTCCACACCCTTCACTAGTACTGATTTTCTAAAATGTGCATAATCTGCATAGGCCAATGTCACACCTGAATTTGCACCTCATGCTGGAATCTTCCTGATCAAAGAACATATTTTCATTACTTCCATAACATCTGAATTACTTTGAGAACTGAATTGCACTTCATTACCAGCAGAATTTTGAAATTCTGAATGTTTTTGTGTCAGGCGATTGAGACATGCTGTAATAGCATGAAATGTAAAATATATATATTTTGAAGTTAATATTTTTCCAAGTGCTCACCAGAGGCAGTTACATCGCACCGAAGGGGTCAAATGGTTTTGGCTTGCAACGTTCACTGTAACAAAAACGAGGCATTTGTGCTTTCTTCCGTCAATGCGAGATGCGCATCTCTCCTAACATGCATAATAACCGAGTTACACCCTTCTAAGCCCGTTGGTCTAGAACCCTGTTTAGGATTGCGCTATGAAAATGAGAGGCGTGAAACTGTCTTCTGGCCAGCTTACAAACAACACTGGAAGCAACCGACTCATGCGCCCCAAATAAAGCTGCGTCCCCCCCCCCCCATCGCACAAACATATGCTCCGTGAGAGTGAGCAGCCGCAGTCAGAGCAGCCCCAAATGGATTGTTATATAAGCCCCCCCCCGTGTTTTCGAGAGCAGTGGAGAGATGGAGTACTAGTACGAGGAGGAGGGGGCGCCGCTGCCGCCGCCGCTGCCTCCCTTCTTTCTCTCTGGCTCCGATTGTGGCTGCTGTCGCTCAGGTTGATTGGGAGTGGACGGCGGAGAGGCCTGGCGCAGGCCCAGGCCCGAGGAAAGCTGCTTAGCCCTGCCTCGGTTGCCATGGCGACGAGCAGGAGGCAGCCGCGGCGGCGGCGGCGGCAGCAGCGAGGCTGTCAGTAAGCGAGGGAGCGAGGGAACTCGGGCGCAGGCAGCCGCGGGGGGCTGCAGGAGGGGAAGGCAGCCTCCTCCTCCTCCTCCTCCGCCGCCGCCGCCGCCGCCGCCATGGCGGCGCACTGCGATTGCGGGGAGCCCACCACCGCGGTCGGCGAGCCGCCGCAGCCCTCCGGCAAGCTCAACCGGACTGCCTTCAAACTGTTTAAGCGGAGGAAATCCGGCGGCGCCATGCCAAGCATCTTCGGTGTGCGAGGCGGCAAAGGCAAAAGCGGCGAAGGCGGCGGCGGCGGCGGCGGGCAGGCGGGCATGGTGAGGAGTAAGACGCACGACGGGCTGGCCGAGGCGGTGCTGGAGAGCGGCAAGAAGGAGGAACCGGGCGGCGGCGGCGGCGGCGGCGGCGGCGGAAGGGACGAGCAGCGCGGCGACGGGGCCAAGGAGTCTTCGTCCTCCTCTACCTCCTCCTCCTCCGCCGCGGCGGCGGCGGCTGTGGCGGTGGGCAAGTCGCACAGCTTCTTGTCGCTCTTGCGCAAAAACGGCGGCAAAGGCGAGCGGCCGAAAGGGCGCGGAGGGCTCAAGGGGCTATTCAGCAGCATGCGGTGGCCCCGCAGGGAGAGCAAGCCCGGCGGCGGCGGCGGCGCCCGGGAAGACGAGGCCGGCGAGAGCTCCGAGAACAGCCAGCCCAGCCCCAGCCTCCTCATGCCGGGCTCCTTGACTGCCAGCCTGGAGTGCATCAAAGAGGAGGCCCCGCGGCCGCTGGCCGAAGCCCCCCCGAGCTCGCCAGACTTGGCCGGTGGGGACAAGCCGCTGCCCGCCCAGACCACCGAGGCGACGGCTGCCGCTCAAGAGGAGGAGCCGCAGGCCCCCCTGCACAGCCCCCCGGGAGAGGAGCCGCCCGGGATCCAGGCCAAGGAGAGGCACCCCCCGCCGCCGCCAGAGAGCGAGGGCCAAGAGACCAAGGAGGACTCGGCTGCTCTAACAGGTGACACCCCCGTCGGGCCTTCCCCCCCTGTTGAACCCGAGTGTGAAGGCAGCCGAGAGAAGGCGGCAGCCCCTGACCCTTCCTCTCTTGATCCACCCTCTGAGCCGTCCATTGACCGTATTTGTTTGATGTTTGCTGACGTGACTTCACTGAAAAGCTTTGACTCTCTTACAGGCTGTGGGGACATTATTGCTGACCAGGAGGATGACGCCCGCAGTGGTGGAGGTGGCAGTGACAAGAGCGCCGCTGGGGTCGGCAAGCCAGGGGCCTCCAAAAAGCCTCCTAGCGTGGTGGCTTACCAAGGCGGAGGAGAGGAGATGGCCAGCCCCGAGCAGGTGGGGGACACCTGCGCCTCGGAGTTCTGGGATACCTTGTCCCAATCGGAGGAGAAGTCTCAGGAGACCCCAGCAGGGACAGAATCGCTTGAGGCCTCCAAAGATGGCAGAAAGGTTCAGGATGGGTCAGCAAGTGAGAAGCACATTGGTGTCAACCAGGTTCCAGCTCACCACAAAGATCAGAAGAGCAGGGAAAAGGAGCAACAAGAGGCTGTCCCCAGCAGTGACGAGGGCTATTGGGACTCTACCACACCCGGACCTGAGGAAGACAATGCTAACAGTATCCAGAAAGAGGTAATTCCCAGGGACAGCTACAGTGGGGATGCTCTGTATGATCTTTACACTGATCCAGATGAGAACACAGCTGCGGTGACTTCTGCAGACGTCACCTCTGTGAGTTGCTGCAAGCCACTGTCTCCAGTAACCAGCACATGCCCAGTCAAAACCCATACAACTTCACTCAAGGATTCCAAGATACCCATCAGTATCAAGCATTTTACATCGCCACATGGCAGTCACGGTCCGGATGCCAGTAATAGCCATCATACTGCACATCACCAGCCCACCAAAAGTGAGATCCCTAGAACAAAAATCCCAGTTTCTAAAGTGCTCGTGCACCGGGCCAGTTACCGGAGCTTAGCAGGGACAACAGGTAAAACAGCCACATATCATGAAAGTGCCAAAAAATAGGAGGCAAAGGTGGGCATGTGAGTCTTTGCAGTTTGGCATCGTTCAATGAAGACACCTACACGTGCCCCTTCTATGAATCCACGAGACATGTGCTTCTAAATATATATATATATATATATATGTATAGATTCGTTTGGAGCACTTTTTAACATTTGTATCTCTTCTTTTCTGGAGCACTAGATACTCGGGTGGCCACTTTTCCATGCCTTTTGTGGAAGCAGGATTAGGAATATAGTTAATAATGCAAAACTTGTGCCATGAACTCTTCAAAGAGGACACAGCTATGGGGAGAGAAAACCAAGGAGTTTTCCTATATATATAGCATTGACTTTTTATTTTTGTTCTTCTGGCCTACACTGAGAAATGATGTGTGTTCTAGTGTGCAAAAAATGTCAAGCAAAAATAATAATGGCAAAATCAGTACAAGCTCTGGTGTTCAGCTGAGGTATAGAGAGCATTGTCAATCAACAGCAGATTCAACACACTTGTAAAAGATAACTGTTTAGCAAGAGGTGGGTTTCTGTAATAAGAATTATTTTTTGCCTGTCTGTCTGTTTACTTTGTAAGTGGGTAATGAAGACATCTAGCAAACTCAGATACTTACATCCATATTTTTTTTCCAGTGCATAAAATAATCAGATTCAGGGAATCGTTTTTTTCAAAATGCCAGTAAAGAGACAGCTACAATATTTATATGATAAATTATTGTTCATGTATAGATAGATACATATGTTATTTAGTGGTATGTTTTTTTAAGAAAATATATTAAAATGTCTTTCTGTATTTACTAGAGTTAAAGCAAAATTAGTTTTTATAGTTAGATAATTTTACAATTGTAGATTTATGGGCCTTCCTAAAGAACCATAAATTAAAGCAAAAATTTATATGGGTTCTTAACAGCCTTCCCCCCCCCACCCCCCAAACAGGTCTGTTGTGTTGCTCTTATGCTAGTGATGCATGTGTAATACTGGAGCTAAGGTTCTACTGGTGTCACTGCAAACCCCTGTTCTCAGGAGTTTCTAAAAACAGAACCTCAGCTTGGACCTTGTAGAGCTGCAAACTCCCCCACTGACCCCGGCTGACTGATAATCCTTTTTTTATAAAGAATTTAAAAGAAAATAGCTTTGGATATTTAAAAAAGATCAGATCCCCCCACCCCCAAAGATTTAGACATCGAGATTATCTTACTGTCGTAAAAGAAATTCGGCAAACAATTAGTCCATGAAATGGTTCAATCACTTTGGATACAACAGACATGGTTGAAGGCCACCGAATAGTGGTCAAAGAAGCATGATCATATTATGTGCCTAAAGATCTGTTTTCAAGATAGACTGAAACAGCCTGTTAGAACAACAATGTTGTTGTTTAAATGGAAAATAAACCTTAAACCCTCATAATACCACTAAGCAAAGGAGCTGTTTCAGTGCATCTGGAAAATAGAGCATATTTTAAAACATGCTTTAAAAACAATATATATTCTGTGAATCAAAATATATTTCATCCAAGTTAAAATTTTATTTTATCCTTTTTGAGTTTCTGTAAGTAAATGTAAGTATGGGGGGAATATACAAGGAAATAAGAGCATAAAGGCTGTCTGTAACTGAAGAAAAGCTCAGAAATACGACTGCAATCTTGCTACATTGCTTAAATCCCATTGGTTTAAATGGCATTTAAGCAGCTTCTGTACAGAATTGCAGCCAAAATAAAGAACAAGAATGTTTACTTACAAGGCCCAAGATCCAAAGAGCTGCTTTTGGCACACCCAAGGGCTTGGGCATGCCCAGTGTGATTTTCATTTTTTATTTCTTTGAGAAGCTCCCCCTCCTCATACCATATCAAAGCTGCTTTTTAAAATCTCCCTCAGTTTCAAAAGTAGTTTGCTGTGTGGCAGTTGGTGGGGGGCTGCTGTTCACGAAACTTTATTCCCCAAATCCCCTGGACATAGGTTTTGCCATCCTCCATCTGGCACCTGGAGATCTCCCGCTGTTACCACTGATCTCCAGGGGCCATTATCAATTCCCCTGGAGGTAATGACTGCTTTGGAGGCTGAACTCTGTGGCATTATACCATGCTGAAGACCCTCCTGTCCGCAAACCTCACCCTGCCCAGGCTCCACCAAAGTCTACGGGTATTTCCCACCCCAGAGCTGGCAACCCTGCCTGGACATGTGGAATAATGTGATAATGTAAACCACTTTTCAGATTCTAATCGAGATTTCTGCTCACAGATTGTAAAGAATTGTGAGATTAGTTATGGGATCCTTAGTGGACTCAAGTGCCAACAGCACCCCTCTCCCTTTGTCCTTCATGGCAAATTGCTTTCGAAAGGGGAGATTTTCAAAAGAAGTTTATAATATGGCATGGGGTCAGTTAAAAATAAAGTTCACTGAGTTAACGCAAGCCTTTCTCATTGATCAGCTCTTTGGATCACTGTCAATGATATCACTGGCTTGCAGCTATGTAGATGCTAAGATCCTCAAGCCACTTAACCCTGGAGAATATTGGGAATGCCATTGTTAAACATGCAAAAAAGGTTGAGATTGGTCATGTCTTCCAATGTCCCAGAGGTGGGAGCCAGGGTTGAGTTTTAGCCTTTCAGTCCATATCCTATGTTGCTTTTTGTTACAGCCTGATAGCCAAATTCTAAATTTGCTAAGTTGATGATAAATTATATTGAAATCATTGAATCTCCTGAGTAAAATATATGCTTAGAATCAGAGCTCCAGCGTACTTAAAGGTGATTTATTTTGTATACTTTCTCAGAGTGTATTTGTGGGTGGCTGCAAGTGCATCCATTCACACGCAGCCATGTACATATGCATGTATATTCCTGTGGACACACATACTGTACATGCCCACACTTCCGCGTATGCTAATGGGCACATACACTTCCATGCACAGACTAATAGGCCAAGGGTACCTACAGCAAATCTTGTGAGATCATGTTGACTGTTATTTATGTTTGCCTGAGAAACAAATTCACAGTGACCTGATATTACTTAATGTCTTTGGTGAAGAAGATTTGGGGGTGGGGGTGGGGTGGAGGTAGTGATTGGCTCACCCTTGTGTATTCCCACTGAAGGATGTTAGACCACACCAGATTAAATAGTTGCCGCCTTGTAGCTGTTGTATTTTGGAAAGAGAGAATATAGAGAACCCTGAATTCTATTTCTGGTCATGTAACAATCAGCTGTTCTCTGCTTTCCATCAGTGATGCTCATGCCCCTCCTTTTGCATGCTGTTTATGCAAAACTATCAACATTTTGCTTGTCTTGTTTTGATGGAGCACTTGTGTAAAGAAGCGATGCAGGGAACCTGAAAGTCGATCTGGAGAGAGGATGTTGTGATGTGCAGGAGGAATTGCTTACAGGTCAAAAAAAGCTATCTGTGCGCTATCAGGAGGAGTAAGAAACAACGTTATCGTTTTGACTGTCTTCATTTCTCTTGGAAATCTTCACCATGATGCAAGCCTGTATGTATTAACACTAGAGTTATCCATAAGTAATTGTCCCTTACCTAAGACACACCATTAAAATATTTTGTCTTTCTTTCATTTTCTTGCTCTTTCATTTCCCATCCTGTTGTTGCATCTCTCCCCCCTCCCCCCAGAAACAGTCAGAAGTGTTGTATGCACCATCGTATAGGGGAAGCATTAATTCTTGTCAGTAGCTACTGTGGTTGTTGGCCACATCTGCAGCCCCTGTGGTGCACAGGAAAGTGTCTGTATGATCAAAATTGCTTGTGTGACTTTGCTGGTAAAGGTATGTTAGCACAATGTATACAACTAACTAGCAATAATATATTGTTAAGAAAGCAACATTTGCATTGGACATTGTCTCTCACATGATGCTTTGATAATAAACCAATAATAATGGTTTTGTGACTATATCAGCTGTGGTGGAAACTTCCCTGGTTTATTCCACTGGAAGTGCATTAATGACAATAAAGGAAAAAAATAACACAAAAGTGCTGTTCCTTTAACACATACACTTGCGTAAATGAAAGGGCTGGCATCTGGCTAGTAGGTCTGAAACTTTGAAATGTGAAGAAAAGTGAAGGAAGGAGGAAGAAATAAGGGCTTCCATAATTTGCAACTATCAGTTGGTGCGTGGTTGGAGCTCATTTGACTATTAGTGCTGTCTGTAAGTTGATGACAATCATTTTTTCTTGAAAAGGAGGAGGAGGAGGAGATAATAAGTGTGCTTTTTATCACAGTAACACAGAGGACTTGATTCACAAGTAAGGGTATGCAAGGCTATATAGACAGACACATGAGTCTGCATTTTGAATACAAGAGTTTTTACACACGTCTGTTTCTACCACAGACTTGTAAACTCACTGAGCTAATTGTCAGAGTTTCAGGTGATTTCAGGCTACAGAAATATGTGAACTTCATTCTCACATCATGTTTTGTCTGCATAGAAGCAGTGGAGAGCTTCTTCCACAACTGCAACACAACAGCATGTGAAGGCAACCACATTACTCAGAGTCCTTGGTGACATGAGAGTTGAATGTGTATACACTGACTATATGCGATGCTTCCTATGTGCATCTTAGTGTTTCAAAGTATGCCCATATTTTACCATGCCCTATCATCCCACTTATGGTTAAACCACATGCCGCAATGAACCAATGCCATAAGAACTGTCCATGAATTATTCACAAAATATACTTTCTTCTTAAGTGGCTAATGATTTTTGAACATTCCAATTCTGCAGATTTATGACCTTGAAACTAATTTCTTTGTCAGGAGGCATTTATTTTTTTAATAAGAGGAATATATTTGTATTTCAGACCTTAAAACAGTGCCCAGATAACAACTGAAAGGGATGTTCGGCAGGATGGGTGTATCTCATTTTCTTCTATAACCTGTAGAGCACTCTAATAAGTTAGTGAGGGTGGAAATGGCAGAGTGCTAGAATTAACGCAACAAAATGCAAGGGGATTACTGATGGTATTCTAAAGAAATGTGTGCTTTAATCATAGAGATTCTTGTATTTCTACAGCCTTGATAGGCAGAAACGATCTTCCAGGTTCCAAAGATGCTTTATTATTTGATAACAATGTCATTATTTTTCTTATTCAAGCTTTATTTGTGTCAAATTGTGCTCGGGATGATTACTTGTACTGTTGTTACCTTGCACCTAACATGTAAACTGTGTGTCGGATCATCTCCTTGGCATTTTATACTCCTTGCACTTCTAGGTCATCTGGTAAAATTTTCTATGTTTTTAGACTATATTGTGTAACATTTGATAATTCCAGTATTTTTCCTTGTGCATGTTTTTTAATGAAATATGTTTTCCTTTTAATAACACAAGCTGCTGTCTTTGTGATCTTACTCTGTTCCCATAGATGTAAAGTTCCTTGTTCCCATAGGTGCATCTAAGACAAAGCATTCTCATCTCAGTGAACAGCCCACAATCCACTTATTCTGAAGCAATTCAATTGACTTCAGTAGCCTGGAATAAATGGTTTGTGGACTGTAGCCATTAACAGTCACAGAAATAAAGCACATGAAGTAGATTTAAGACAGACCCTTTTCTTTGTAAAGCAAACACATGATCACAGTTGCTGAAGAACTGATTGTCCTGTAAACATCCCAGCCACAGCAGTCCTAGGTTAGCTATGCAGCATCACAAGCATTCTGTTTATGTAGATTTCTCCTATGAAAATTTCTTCTCTAGTTAATTTTTAATCGCCTCTGCTGTATTATTTATCTAGACTAAAATGTTATTGCAGACAAGTCTTCAAAATGTCTGATTTGGAGGGCAATTTCAACAGAGCGTTCCTATTTTAGAGAAGCCAAATCACCAGGCTTTGCTTAGTGAAGCAAAACAAGTTAGTTGGTCTGGAAATTTATGGGATTTCCCAAGCTCAAAAGAATTCATTGTTGGATCCTGAGCCTCACTGGGATGTTTGTGACCCTGCTATAACAACATGTTTTCTGAAAAGATCTCTTTTTTTCTTTAAAGAATGTCGGGGGTGGGTGATCCTAAAGTGGGTGTTAGAAAGTAAACTTTTCATAGTAGAAATGCAGGTTTTGTAAAGAAATTGTTGGAATAGGCAAAAGGACATGTATTCTTCTATGGTGGTGGAGCAATCCCAGAGAAGAATACATGTACACTGGTTGACCTTCTGTCTGCCGTATCTCCTGTCCAGCCCGCATCCATGTATCCCACTTGTCTGAGATGTCTGCCGTATCTCCTGTCCAGCCGCATCCATGTATCCCACTTGTCTGAGATTGTCACTTGTTGGTAACTGGAAGTTTTAGGTGTGCAGTGCCATGCAGGTACTTTGCAAGTCTTTTGACTGCATTCCATTCCCTTTTGCGTGGTGATTCCATCTTCTGGCATAACATGCCCACAGTTGCCGTGATGTCAGAATGCATCAATGTGCTTACGTATAGCAATTTTCCCAATTGAAATAGAGTTACTAGTGCACTAAGGAAATGTTATTGTATTTCCTTCAGGTGAGGAAAAATACACTGATAGTAACTGAAATCATGTGGAGTGCAGCTGCAGTGTGCTCTTCAGCTATTTCTTAGGCCGAAATCACTACGGTTGCCAAACGAGCCTGGAGAGAGCTGTCCTGTAACTTTAATAGTGGCTTAATGTGTAGGAAAGGACAGCTGAAGCTTTTCATGGCACGGAGGCAAATAACATCACTTTTTAAATTGCATACCATTAAGCCTCTGTTAAAGGGACATGACATGTTTTCCCTCCAGATAGCTGGCAGCCCTAGAAACCACCCATTTGCCCATGTACGTATACTGGCACTACTACTGTTCTGATCAGCAGAAGAAAATGGCACTAATTTTTACCAAGTGCTGGATACAAGCACAAGCTTGGGATGGTAGTCAAACCATGGAGCTCTCCCTACAATAATTATGTTGAAATGTTTTGGGAGGCCTTCTGGTCTCCCAGGGAAGTTAATCCGAGAGCCTATTCAAATACAACATTGCTTATGTATACACCGTATATATTTCAAACCCATTCCTCATATAGGCATTGCCAGAAGAGCTTGTCAAGAGTGCATCTTTGGTGGTTTCCACACAGGGACAAGGTTATGTGGTTTTTCTATTGCTGGTGTGGCTACTAATGCTACACAGCTGCAACGGAGCTTCCATTCAGCAGGTTTCCCTACAGTTTCCATTCTCTAAGTTCTCTCAGTGTGTGGGAGGGTTTATATTTAGTACCGTAATTGAATATTAGTATATTGATATAATGTTATAACAATACTTGCAACATATCCTCTGAATTCTCAGGTTTCATTACAAAAACTAATTCTCTAACCTGTTTCATTGAGGAGATATGCCTTTCCCTTTAAATTTCAACAAT
This sequence comes from Gekko japonicus, assembly GCF_001447785.1. Lineage (NCBI taxonomy): Eukaryota > Metazoa > Chordata > Lepidosauria > Squamata > Gekkonidae > Gekko > Gekko japonicus. The sequence continues at coordinate 780,360 of NW_015171514.1, forward strand.
GGAAGGGGCAATATACTTTTTAAAAATAAATGAAAGCTGGGAATTCAGGGAACCTGTTACATGTGCCTTTATAGCATTGTATCGATATGAAATTCAACTGAAGATTTTCAAAAATAAAGGCCCCTAGTAGCAGGAGAAGGAAATGGACATCATGGGACAGTGTCAGGGGAAATGGCTGCCATGCAGGTGAGAAAGTCTGATCTTTCCTACCTGCACAGCAGCTTTCCCAGATGTACTTCACAGCAGGGCAGGTTTTAGATAGGAGAAAAACTGGGGAGTTACACCAATGTACCACAATGCTATGGAGAAGCAGGAAATGTATGGAAATGGTCCTTGTCAAACCTAAGCTCGTTATATAATGTGTGGAACTGCTCTCTGTGTGAGCTCTGATGAACGTTGTAGGGCCATGTGAAAATGGTCCACACTATCATTTCATTCATATGCATCGGTAAACTAAGAATAGTGAAAAACTCATGTGGGAGTCCCAATGAATATGTCATTCAGTTTCCTTATTGGTGCCAATACTTCTGATAAAACAACAGGATAGAAACGACAAGACAACAACAATGATGTCAGTCTGCTTTTTACATCTGATGGCTTGGTGTGCCCATGAAGAACGCCATCCTTTTGAATGGTGCAGTGGGGGGGGAATCCTATAAGGATGCAGGAGACTGTAACCTTATTGTCAAAACGCGAGTGGTTACGCACATACGTAGGGCTCTCCCTTGGAAATTCCACCCAACCTTCAGCATTCCCCTACCGTGAACCATGACTCTGACTGGATATAATATCCTGCTTAGAGTGGAGCTGAATGTGTAGAACAGTGTTTTCCAGCCTATAGGCTGGGACCCAAAAGTGGACTGCAAAGCCTCTGAAAGTGGGTCATAGGCCAGCTCTTCCTAAGGGCTGCCCTTGCCCTTCCCATTGTTCTCTTTTGTATCTTAGAAACCAAGATCTGACCCTGGAAACAGTATCTTCCATTTTTTCTTCACTGCATGTACATGTTGATCAAGTAAAATGTGTCCTGAGGCCACTAGACTGAGTGACAATCTTAGGGGGTGGGATTAGAGAGAGTAAACAGGAAGGGGGTGGTGGTCAAAGGCTGGAATGTAACCTCCATAGGCAAAGGTGGTGTATGTCAGAATGCCACTTGCTTGTGGCTCGTAGTGAGGGCAGCTGCGCTCCTTGTGTGATGTTTGTTGGTTTCTCAAAAATATCTGACTGGTCACTGGAGAAAATGGACTGCTGAACTAGATGGGCCAGCCCTGGATGGGTCACCATATCAAGTAAACTAGAATTTGTGGGTCACCATACCAAAAAGGTTGGGAACTGCTGGTATAGAAGACCAAGCACTGCTTGGTTACACTCCATCAATGTAGTCTGTCCCCCCATACACACATAGGCAGTATTTGCCATCACCACTTAGTGCTGTCTTCATGCAAAGCTCCTCTGTGCCCTGATAGCACACACATTTGTCTTGTAATTGCAATCGACACCTTTTCCTTCCAGTGCCAGCGTATTTTTAACTCGTCTTCCTATCACTACCACTGTGTATCTTCTCATTGCCTGCAGTGCATGCACCCTCCTCCTCTGCCAGCAGTTATTAAATTTGGCTGATCCTCCATCCCGTTTGTCTGCTGCCAGCGATGCTTTCTCCATATCCCTCCTCCTATCACCCAAACAGCAGTGAATTGTCCAGGAACAACCTCTTCCTCCGCATGCCAAAAAAATGTGATATTTCCCAAAACCAGTGCTGCAAGCTGTATGTGCGTGTCACACCTCGGGAATGTGTGTTGCATGAACATCATGAACCATTCAACGTTATGAGCACCCTACTCCTTCAGGCTAACTCATCTTTGGAAATCCTCTCTCCTGTACCACTACGTCCTAAATTTATTGACCTTCAGCTAATAGTGTGTGGTTCATTTTTTAAAAAAATTGCAGTTTATTCATGAATGTTATTTGAAAGCAGGGGTCATTTCGTAGAAAAAGAGCTGCAGGCGCTCATTAGCATAACTTATTAGCGTATGCCACCCCCCCTGACATCACCGGAAGTGTGCACCAGCCCCTCTGACAGGCAGAAGCACCTGGGATCCATTCTTTCCCCCCTCTCCCTTCCCTTCGCCTCCAAGTTGGGCGAAGGAAAAGGGGAGGGGGCATCCACAGCCAGCCTGGGTGAATTATAGAATCATAGACTCATATGTGGGAAGGGACCTCCAGGGTCATCTAGTCCAACCCCCTGCACAATGCAGGAAATTCACCAATACCCCCCACACACACCCCAGTGACCCCTGTTCCATGCCCAGAATATGATAAAAAAAAAAAAACCTCCAGGATCACTAGGGGCCAAACTGGCCTGGAGAAAAATTGCTTCCTGGCCCCAAAGTGGCAATCAGCATTTCCCTGGGCGTGTAAGAAAGGGCCACAAGAACTAAGCACTGATGCAACTCTTCCTGCTCTACCTCTCGTGATTTGCCTAAGTTCACACAATCAGCATTATGATCCTTTTAAAGTTGAAAGCATGATATAAATGCAAAGGACTATTTGTAAGATTATCTGTAAGACACAAGACCAGGACACATCTCACTTCTGGCAATCACTTGGAGAGACCCTATCACTCAGCT
>NW_015171514.1:783167-785954 GCF_001447785.1 Gekko japonicus
GTTCTCTACCTAACCTACCCCACAGGGTTGTTGTGAGGATGAAATGGAGAGTCATGGGCAGGGTCCCCAGCTTTCCTGGCAGGAACAATATGTTAAGAACTCTCTCACAATTATGCAGCCATAGCAGGCAGGAGGGAAGGTGGCGAATACCTCCAGCACCAGAGACTTGTAGAGGAAGAGTTAAACTTTGGGGACTCACCCATGCACCAGAGGGCCAAGGCAGCAGGAGGCAAGAAGCCTGGGCGAGCTGGGCTCCTCCATGCCTGGCAGAAGATGAGCTGCAGAGGCGAGAGGTGGGCAAGCAAAAGAGGCTGCACAAGCTGCATGCAAAGAAACTCCCGCCGCCCCAAGCTTCAGGGCTGCCTCCTTAAAGGAGTGCGGAGGCCAGACTTGCAAATGAGAAAAAGCAAGCTCAGGGTCCGTGGGTCGCATTTTGGGCTGTGGAAGAGGAACCGGCTCCATTCCTGGAGTTCTCTCGAGTTCCTTAGCTTTTGGTTTTGCTTTCTGCCAATCCATCTCACAAGACTGCTCCAGGTGCTCTGGCCTGAGGGCTGCTGGGGACAGGGCTCGAGTGCTCATTACTTGTGGAGCTGAGGCTCAGTGTCTCCAGCTGCTCCGCCACCTTCCCTTCCCTTGGTTTGCTGGGAAGCTCGAGCAAGCCAGCTGCTGGAGGGAAGGAGAGGCAGTTTAAACCACTTTCCCTTCCCTTGGCTTGCTCAGGATCCCCGCGGCTGCAGAAAGCCCGAGCAAGCCAGTTGCTGGAGGGATCTGTATTCGGTTCGTCTGAACCGAATGCACCTCCGAAAATGGCCCATTCGTGCCCCTTTCAGGCTGCTGTGGGCTGAATCAGATTCTCTAATCTGAATAGGCTTCCCGCAGTTCGGCCCCATATATCCTATGGGCCATTGAAGTCAATGGCGAAAACATAGGGTATATTCTGGGGGCTGGAGGAGAGGGGGTTTGAGGGAGAGGCTCCAAATTCGCAGGGTAGCTGCTGGAGCCTCTCCCCAAGATACCCGCCATGTTTCAGGAACATTGAGCCAGGGGGTCCAATTCTACTGGCCCCCAAACAGGTTGCCCCATCCCCTCCATTGTTCTCTATGGTGGGAAAAAGATTGCCCAACTGATGGTTCGTGGGAGCAGGGGGCGGGGTTTATGTGGCCCCCCTTCAGGCTCCTGACTGGCGGAGCGGTGTTGCGATGCGCTCTGGCAGGAACCGAGGCTTGTTTGAAAGTAAGTGTTGTTTAGGTTGGGGGGTCACTGTTCATTGTGAAAAAGCAAGATTAGTACTGGTGAGCAGTTGGCTTGTGTTTTTTACTTTCCTAAATCTATATGGATGAGAAATAGATAAATAATAGTTCTTATCCGGGACAAAGAAGACAGCAAGTGGCATTTTCTGAGCTAGACTGAAACTGATGTAGTCAGAACCTTTGGACACAAAGTCAGTGTCACTTAGCACAAAACACTTAGCGCCTTAAGAAACTTTAACCATTCTTTTATGCAAAGGAGTAAGATACTTGAAGAACAGTAAAAGGATTTATCTTTCCCCTCCCTTCTCTTTCTCTGCCTTTGCATGTGGTGAACAAATGTAAACCAGTCAGTGTTATAGACGGGCAGTCATTCTGGAGTAAATAATCCAATATAAAATATTTTGATTTTTGAGTATGTGTCACTGGAGCGAGAATACTGAAAATGTCTACACTTTAAAGCAAAATTATTTACACCAAATGGCAACAGAGCTGGCTCCCAACTTAAAGTGTAAATAATATCCGACTGTGCTTTCTACTTCAGTTTGAAGATTTAACCTTTCATTGCTTTATCGAAAATACACTCTGTCTCGTATATTGTTTTGGTAATATTTTTTCTTTGTATCTGTTCTAAATGCAAATCATGCCTGCCTTTTTTTTTTTTAATGTGTTCCCTTCTAACAAGCAGCCACTCCAGGACTTGACCCTGGTGTTCAGCATGTTCAGTCTGAAGGTAACACAATCATTGCTATCCTTAATTTAGCCTGCAGTGGCAGAAATTGGATCAGATCTTTTCAAGTATGGTGAATCCTCTGAGCTGTCTATTGTGTTGCTCTGCCTGCCTTCGTTTTTGTGAGATTTGAACAAATCCTCCCCACCCCCTCCTTTAACGGCAGTTTCAAGTACAAAACAATGTTCTTTAGTGAGATTAGGATGTTGGTTTGGGATTATAAGAACCAACATATGACTAATTTTCATTATTACTACTACAATTTTGGTCTGTGTTCCATTCAAGAAATCACCATTCAAGTATCAAAAAAGAAAAGAAAAGAAAAGAAAAAGAAATCACCATTCAAGTATCAAAGTAGTTGTTATGTAGTGGGTTACCGCATGGATAAACGACCGACGACGATGTGGTGCATGGCACGCTTTATTTGGTACACAACAGAACAAGGACAAACGGCCGGCAGGCCAACTATATACATACCTGGGGACACACCCCTGGTCACCATTGGTGGGTTTGAATCTCCCACCATGGTTCCCATTGGTTCCCCAGTGGAGGGACTAGGAGCCTAGTCCCTATTGTTCTTCCAGAGCCAAGCTCTAGCTGTTCGCTGGCCCCCGGTGGTGGTCAGCATACACTACAACACAGGTATTAGTGGAGCAGCCATGGATCCTGGAGGCAACTATAATGGGGTGCAAACAAGGATTCAGGACTCCTGTCCTTTCCAGGCATTGTATCCACATGCACCAGCAACTTGGCAGCCACTTGGAGGTCTTCCTGATAAACAACAGTTCCCATGTGGTTTGAAGGGGGGGG
>NW_015171514.1:788795-814664 GCF_001447785.1 Gekko japonicus
TGCTGCAGAGCGAAGTTTTGGTTTAGTGTGGCCAGTTGCTGGTTAATACCACCGAGTTGCTCCATTACCGGCTTCAGCATATCTGCTAGCAACTTCATGACATCTGCTCCCTCTTCCGGTCTTGGGCTCTGACTGCCTGGTTTCGGTTTTAACTTTCCTCGGGAAGCTGCCATGTTCCACTTTGTTTACACTTTCAAACCGCTATGCCAGGGCTCGAAAGACTCGTAGCTAGCAACTTCATGACATCTGCTCCCTCTTCCGGTCTTGGGCTCTGACTGCCTGGTTTCGGTTTTAACTTTCCTTGGGAAGCTGCCATGTTCCACTTTGTTTACACTTTCAAACCGCTATGCCAGGGCTCGAAAGACTCGTCGTTTCACTCTTGGTACTCAAGTAAGTCTCTCAGAAAAAACTCACTGTTTATTTCCCCCCTTCCCCCTTCGCTACATTACTCCATTCATGCGCTTAGGAGGTGTCCCTCCTTGCGCGCCGCTTTTCCCACCGGGGGGGTGTGTTACTCCATTTTAGCAAAATAGTTCATTTATTTCGAACTCACGTTCATTGATGGTCATATTCTGACCTCACTTTCTTCATTGTTGTTCCGCTCAATCTCCTGTGCTTGTCCCGGTCGAATTAGCTTATACCCGAAGGTCACTCAGCGGCAGGACCACCAGGGTGGAGGGAAGCCTCTATTCTCTGGCATCAAGCCGTCGAAGAGGCTAACCCTCAAAAGCCCTCTGGCCTGGAACCCATCACAAGGGCTCCATGGGGGTACCACTTGAGGTAGCACCCCTCTTTGCCACTGGTGTGCTAATCGCCTCCCCAGACGTTAGGGAGAGCGACTGCCATCGCCAACCCACAAACCGGAAGTCCCAAATTTTTATTTTATTTGTGACGCTCCCTTAGGGGTGTGTGGGGGGGTCTGTGTGGGGGGCCCCCGACTTATTTAAAGGCCCCCTGAATTAAAAAATCCTGGCTATGGGCCTGACATGCAGTCTTTCTCCTCTCCTCTCGTCTCTTTCCTTCCCTTTAAAAACAACAACAATGCCCTTAACAATAAACAAGAAAAGAAAGCGATGCTTCTAAAGTGACCTGCTATGGTCAGGCAGCAACCAATTTATGGGCCCTTTCACAGCTGTTGAAGACCAATGGCTTAAGTGAAGCATAGCGCCAAGATGTGACAGCAACAGTCTTGGTCGGTGTGTCAGATATGGAAGGTAATATCTGTGGATGTATAGTGTGGAAGGTCGGTAGTTCAGCAGTTCGGGATCCGAGTGTGCCGCATAACGGAGTGAGCTCCCGTCTCTAGTTCCAGCTCCCGCCAACCTAGCAGTTCAAAAGCAAGAAATTGCAAGTAGATAAATAGGTACCACTTCAGTGGGAAGGTAACAGCGTTCTGTGCACCTGGGCGTTTAGTCATGCCAGCCACGTTACCACAGAAATATCTTTGGACAGTGCTGGCTCTTCGGCTTGAAAACGGAGATGAGCATCGCAACCGTAGAGTCGGATTTAACTGGCTTTTGAGCAAGGCAACCTTTACCTTTTAACCCTACAATACCAGTTTGTTTATGTATGTAAACATGCTACTATGGATGCAATCCCTTTGGACTGAAGAGGATGATTATATCTTGGCTTAGAACTGATGCCAAACCATGGCTTCATACTGTGTGAACTGGTCTGGGGAATGGCTGGGCTTGTGTGCTCCTCCTCTTCCCTCTTCTCTCTTCCTTCTCTCCCCTCACATGCCATGAGCTCATTAATTACTTCAGTGATAAACCACAGTTTGTCATTACAGTGAAACCAGCAGACTGTGCTTTGTGCTTGCCCTGGGAACCAGGATTACAAACAAGTGGATTTGTGCAAACAATCCTTGTTTGCAGGGAAAAATAAACCATAGCTGGTCAGTTTGGATGTAACAGCAAACTACAGTTTGCCTCAAAAGCAGAGTTAATTAATTCAACTGTGGCATGTAATGGAAAGAGAAACAAGAAAGAAGCATTACTACGGGCAAATTTGAAACACCTATGAGGCTTCTGTGGGTAGCATTAAACCATAATTTCTGTGGGTAGCATTGAACCATAATTTCATGGTATATCTGAACTGAATCATTACCACCTTCAGTGAGAGCAGGGAAATTTGGCCTTTTCCAGGATAAATATCAGCAAGGTCTTGTCCAAAGTGATACAGCAGCCTCCTAGAACTCCTACTGCTAAATTATTGCTATGAAATGCGACATAAAACACGACTCTCATTAGTAGTAATTTATTTTTTTTGCCTCAATAAAAAAAAGGTAAATGGTCAATTTAAACTAAATCATAACCTTTTGGTACACCGAATTTCCATTTGTAAGCTGGCACTCAGAAGAGGAAAATACTTAAGAAGGATTTAGCATACATTTGAGGAAACTGAAATAAGCTTGATGACCAAGACTAATGTGCATTGTTATAAAATATCGTGTTCAGCACTTTGTAATTGACAGTTTATTTGTCATTAGAATGGTTTCCCTGTGCTGTTTGGGTTAAGCTACTTCTAGTGAAATATAACATACGGCAAAATTTAAGATAGGAACTAGAAAAACCCAGAATCCCCTTCTCATTTCACTTGACCTTTTTGACCCCCGAGCAGGTACACCATAGATGGCCAGCCCTGAAGACCAAAGATTTCACTGGTACAAAATATGTGGGTTGAAGCTAATAAACAACAGTTGGGAAGTAGAACATTCTTAACTTTATTAACACCAGGCACAATCCATCTGCAAGTTCCCCCATGTTCTGGCTCTACTCCACTCCATGGGGCCAGTTGGCAACAATGTTCTTGCGTAGCTCCTGTTCATTTTACTGGGGCTTGCTTATATAGAAGAACTTTATAAAGGATTGTGCCCAGTGATACTGTAGCCTCTAGTCTTACTTTTATAAAGTATTTTAAGAACACAAATAACCTTGTTTTTGCTTTCTGTCCGTTTATGCAGTGCTAATATTTTAGTGCTGCAAGTATTTATATCGGGTCTGATTGAGAGTTACTAACCTCCTCCTGGAAATACAACAGATCTCCCGGCTACAGCTATCCCTTCCCATGGAGAAAATGGCTATTCTGGAGGGTGGACTCTATGGCATTATATTCCCCCCCCAGGCTCCACCCCAGCCCCAATCTCCAGGAATTTTCGCACCCAGAGTTGGCAACCCTAATCTGGTCTTATTGGGTCACTTTTTCCTGTCCCAGGGCTGATGCAAGCATGTGGGCACGTACATTGGCTATACAAAGGGCATGCTGGTTTTTGTTGACTGGTGAGAATATAGTTTTACGCAATCCTATTGAAATAACTGGGATTTGCTTGCATAAAATTGCATAGGATGAGAGTGGCTGCCAATTGATGGTACTGATACAGTTTGGTGTAGTGGTTAAGTGTGCGGACTCTAATCTGGGAGAACCAGGTTTGATTCCCCACTCCTCCACATGCAGCTGCTGGATGACCTTGGGCAAGCCCTAGTTCTGGCCCAGCTGTTGTCTCAAGAGCAGTTCTCTCAGAGCTCTCTCAGCCCCAACTACCTCACAGGGTGTTTGTTGTGGGGAGGGGAAGGGAAAGGAGTTTGTAAGCTGCTCTGAGACTCCGAGTGAAGGGCGGGATATAAATCCAATCTCTTCTTCTTCTTTCTTCTTAATGCAAAGATGAAATCCTACAAGCATCGTTTTGGAGTAACTATTCTTGATTTCAGTAGAACGAATTCATTAGCACAAATTATTTATTACACTGATACTTTGCTTCTCAACCCCACCCCCAGGAGCTCAAAGCTGCTTATATGTGTTTTGAGATAGTGTCCCACTCAAACATCTCACCAGACTTACAGATCAGTAGATTGTAACAATACATTTACTTGATAGAGATAAGATGAGTGGGCATAATATATGTAACTTCCATCAGTTTCATTTAACTGTCAAAACATGACGTTCAAGGCGAATTTACAAAAGCAGTAAGGACAACCATTGCAAAACTAGCATCAAACCAGACAGTGGATAAAACAAATTCAAAACAAAAACGCAGTGGCGCCATGAGGCGACTGAGTGAGGGCTTCAGGTAGCATCTCTGTGGGGAAGAACTCTCTGTCACGGTAGGGCCAGGGGGCGTGAGGCAAGCAAGCAAAGTCCAGAAGCAGTCCGAGGTCTAGCCGAGCAAATCAAGCAGCACAGTTCAAACAAGTCCAAATCAGATTCCAAAGCCAGTGTCAGACATACCAGAATTCAAGGTCCATAAATCACAATGAAGCCAGAGAAGTGCAGAGACGAAAGCAGGGTCAACGAAGCCGAGGGTCAAAAGCCGAGGATCAAACCGACAAGAGTTTCACAGAGTCTGGATCAGGAATACACGGAGTCTGGTCCTGTCAACGAAGTTGTCAGCACAAATTCCTCCCAGCAGCAGGCTTGATGATATACTGTGCTGGCCAATTACCTCGTTAACTGGCAGGGAGCAAGGTTACGCTTCTGTCAATACTCAGGACTGAGCGAACGTCTTGCACGCATGCGTGCAGCCCGGTGTCTTTCTTTCAGTTCTTGTCTACACTGACTCCGGAGCCTGGTCACAGCTGGCGGGGAGTCGGGTGGCGAATCACTGGGATTAAGCAGAGCCTGATCCTGTGCAGGTGTTTCCTGGGAGGCTCTATCCTCCTCGTTACTTAGAGAGCTTTCTGCTACAGGAGCCAGTTCCTGACTATAAGTCTCTGCTTCTGTATCTTCCTCAGGAGCTTGTGGTGCCAACTCCACGTGCTCCTGGCTGTCAGGTGCCTCATCAGGGTCATCACCAGGGGCAGGCATGACACTCTTCTTCTGATGCCTTGAATAAAACCCAACACATTGTGAATGTAGTTCTGATGCACTGTTGTGATGCAAACATAGAGTTCCATGAGCTTTAATGTCAGGAGCAGCTCTGAACACACAATACTTGTAGAGTATCAGTGGTAGAGCATCTGCTTTGCATGCAGGTGCAATCCCTGGCATCTCCAGGTAAAAGGATCAGGTTGTAGATAATGGAAAATGTCAGAGTAGACAAGACTAACCTTGATAGAGCTCTGGTCTGTCACTGTATAAGGCAGAGACATGTACTTTTGTGTGCCAGTCTATCCTTTCCATTAAAGAGTAATTGGTTTCAAACATCTTCTGCAGAAATTATGAAGGAATAGCTGGAGCACAGTCTGATCCCAAGTAAGACAGTATTAGGCACTTGTTTGCATTGTCACCAAACATGATTAAATCAAGGTGTACTTGTATTAGTAGATTTCCTCAGAAAATCTTGGGGGGAGGGAATTCCCCTCACCCTTTTTTGTAAAACGGGTAGTACCTGTTTTATATATGGCTACGGGGTCACTATAAGTCAACTGTGTAAAGGTAAAGACAGTCGAATCCGACTCGAGGGTTGTGGTGCTCATCTTGGTTTCTGCAGAAATTATGAAGGAATAGCTGGAGCACAGTCTGATCCCAAGTAAGACAGTATTAGGCACTTGCTTGCATTGTCACCAAACATGATTAAATCACGGTGTACTTGTATTACTAGATTTCCTCAGAAAATCTGGGGGGGGGGAATTCCCCTCACCCTTTTTTGTAAAATGGGTAGTACCTGTTTTATATATGGCTACGGGGTCGCTATAAGTCAACTGTGTAAAAGTAAAGGTAAAGACAGTCGAATCCGACTCGAGGGTTGTGGTGCTCATCTTGGTTTCCAAGCTGAAGAGCCAGCACTGTCCAAAGACGTTTCCATGATCATGTGGCCGGCATGACTAAACGCCAAGGTGCACGGAATGCTGCTACCTTCCCACCGAAGTGGTACCTATTTATCTACTTGCAATTTCTTGGTTTTGAACTGCTAGGTTGGCAGGAGCTGGAGCTAGAGACGGGAGCTCACTCTGTTATGCAGCCCTCGGGGCTCGAACTGCTGAACTACTGACCTTCCAGCCTGCAGTTCAGCATCTTAACCACTTGATCCACCTCAGCTCCTTAAGTTAACTGTGACAATAGCAAAAAAAGAGAGGAAAGCTGATCAGTTCTACATTCGAGTTTCCTCACAAGGTGCAACATCCAAAACAAATTATGCTGTAGAAAAAGAGAACAGGTGACAGTACTACAAACGCAGAAAGGCGAATGTCAGCTCCCTGACTCAGAGAGAACTGTGATTTTGGGCACAGCTACAAAGCCTCCCCTTTTCTGCACCAATTCAAGTGACTCCGTGGGCACTATTTATAGAACAGCGCTTTACAGTTCCATTAGCATATCTTCCCTCTGAGGATCTACGTGACTAACCGGAGCAAAAGCCTTGTCTGTTTGGTTCTGCACAGAAAGGCCTGTGTGAAACCAGCCATTCTTAAGAAGAATTTTACCGCTTATCGATCACTGGAATGAACCAGCAGCTTCCAGCATTACATGATTTATGTCTCAAGGTACTGTTGTATTTGCAAGCATAATGGAGGAGGAAGAGTTTAAAGTTAGCCAATGGCAGGATGTGCCAGTCCATCTCTGGCCTGTGGTTTCGGGGGTCTGTCATCTCATGTACCTACTGCCTGAGCCGGCTCCATGTGCTGAAGTCTCAGCTGTCAGAATTTCACTGATGATGCTACAACCAAATGAGCATAGGAAAATACAAAGATACTGCCAAGAGGAATGGGGGCTCAGAGGGCTATCTGGTGACCTACTGAGGGTCTTCTTATTGAAGAAGTCTCTTTCTGTGCAGGGGAGTTATCATCACCAGTTGTGGTGCTATGCTGCTGCCTCCTGAGCCACCCAAAGATGTTGTGAGCAACGTGTGTTAACTAACATCCCAACAGGAGGTGCATCCCAATCCCTCAATCCCAATCCAACCCAGTTTGGTGTAGTGGTTAAGAGCATGGACTCTAATTTGGGAGAACCAGGTTTGATTCCCCACTCCTCCACATGCAGCTGCTGGTATGACCTTGGGTCAGTCATCAGTTCTTTCAGAGCTGTTCTCTCAAGGGCAGTTCTCTCAGAGCTCTCTCAGCCTCCCCTACCTCACAGGGTGTCTGTTGTGGGGAGGGGAATGGAAAGGAGATTGTAAACCTCTCTGAGACTCCTTTGAGTAGTGAACAGTGGGGTATAAATCCAATCTCTTCTTCTTCTTCAGTTCCTGCTCTGAGCAACCAGGTCGCTGAGGTGTCAGTGTGTGTGTGTGTGTGGGGGGGGGCGCTTGAATCCACTTGCAGGGGATCCTAGCTCCCCTCCTTTCTAACTTTCAGGTAACTTGCCACCAGCTAGACTCTTGGTGTTCCCCAGTCTCCCTCCCAGTCATCCAGCTCACTGAAAGTGGGGTGTTGCTTGGGCATGTATATAGAAGATGCTATTCCCCCTTCCCTTTTTTAATCTTTACATTGTATTCCTTTTGTCGTATCTGATTGTATGTTTATGTGTTGTAAGTTGCTTTGGGCCCTGTTAGGGAGACAATAAATATACACGTTGCCCTGACCTTCATAATCCAGTCTAGCCTGATCTCATCAGATCTTGGAAGCTAAGCAGGGCCAGCTGTGGTCAGTGTTTGGATGGGGGACCACCAAGGAATACCAGGGTTGTGACACAGAGGAAGGCAGTCCACCTCTGAACATCTTTTGCCTTGAAAACCCCAAGGGATTTCCACAAATCGTCTGCAACTTGATGGCAACCCCCCCCCTCCGAACAACAACAAAAGCATGTTAAGTAACTAAGCCACCTGTCTGCCCAAAAGGTGTTCTGGGCCATGCAGGTATATGAGTTAGTCACGCAAGTGGGATCTTGCTGGGTTAGCTGTCAAGACCTTAGTTTGCCCCCTGGGAAGACTAATTTCTACTGCTCTACGTCTCTTACTGCCTTTCCAGATGGTAGTGGGTTTCTTAACAAGCTTTCTAACCTTCCTTTTTCCTTGGGGATTTCATTTCAACCTTATCTTGTCACATCCGGTTTTCTCCAAGCTGGTGATTTGTATTCGAGGTGTCAGATATTTTCTCCTACAAGATTTTACCAGCCATCAGAAGCTGTTTCAGAGGCTTAATCTAAGGGCATTTTTACTTTTTGCATCAAACACCATTCTTGTATTGGTCACTCTATGCAGCAACGTCAGTGACACAGAAATGAAAAATGTAAGCATCTTTGTTTTACTCTTCAGGGCCATTAATCTGCATCATGGAGGCTCTTTACGGCCCCTGGAGTCTTTCCATTCTGATGGTTCAGCTTTTTTTTGCCTTCCAATCACCTCCATTATGGTGTCTAAAATGAATTAAGGGGATACTCCAGGGAAGAATAGTTAATACAATATTGTGTGAGTAGGGGAGTGGTCTGGAGTCTGTTTTAAACTTTGCCACAGATTCTCCAAAGGCTCTTGAACTCATCCTTTATGCTTGACGCCTCAAAGCGCATGATGTAAGTAAATACATACAGTGACTACAGAACATAAATTTTATCAGAAGTCTTCAAACATTTAGCTTGTTACTTCAGATCAATATGTGTATTGCCCTGACCTGGATAGCCCAGGCAAGCCCAATCTTGTCAGATCTTGGAAGCTAAGCAGGGCCGACCCTGGCAAGTACTTGGAAGGGAGAGCTCCAAGCAATGCTCCCTCTAAGCTGTGGAGTCTGGTGAGCAAAGATTCTACTTTGTGAGCTATTGGCATTGAAGTTGTCAGCGAGCGATTTGGCTACTACATAAATAAGTTTGGTCTGGAGCCCTCCTTCCTGAGCAAAGACAAAAATATGTGAGCCGGCAGCTAAAAACTGTTAGCTGGCTCACACTAACTCAGCTTAGAGGGAACACTGCCTCCAAGGAATGCCAGGGCCGGGACGCAAAGGCATGCAATCGAGCCACCTCTCTGAAAATGTCTTAGTCCCACTAGGGGTTGCCAGAAGTCACCATGACTTCCAGGCTCACAAGCACATACACGCGCATACACACACACTCACCAATTTTTGGTTAAAAGATCATTATGTGTATTCAGCCCTTTCCATATCTGCAGCTACTAGGCATTTGCCTTTCTTTCAAATTGAAGTCAATTTGTCTATCTCAACCACTCCTTTTGTTAATCTTCTCTTTCAGAGTGTATTTCCATTTTTCTTCTACATTACTCCTTTACCTCTTCCTCCATTTTTCTCAACCATTCCCTTTCCTGACTCTCCTTTCTTAAGCTTCCCTTTTTCTTATGGCATGTTGATAACTGAAGTCCCTACCTCGTCTTTTCCTAGATTCATGTTTCTTCTGTTCCCTCTCTATCTAAACTCTCCTGGCTTCTCTTTAGGATTAGACACACCCAACCAATAGCAGCTACAGACTCTTCTGTCCGACCCCTCTGTGATGTTACAACAACTCAGCCAATCATTGTCAGAAGAACCTTCATCACTATTACAAAACCTCAGCACATCTCAATACACAATCTTTCACCAGTGGCATCTACAGATCTTCAGAAAATATGGAAATAGCAATGATAAATGTTGGTTCTGTGGAGATCTGAAAGCCACCTTTTTGCACATGTGCTGGTCCTATATTAGAGGAGACTCCTTTGGGGATATGATAGGCTGCGGTCACACGGAGCATTAGCCACGCTACAGAGACGGAAGATAGGCGGATTTTCCAGGCGCGATCACACCGCAACATCTGGGAAGCGTAGAGTTCCCGTGGCTAACCCGAGGCTTCCCGCCGAAGATGCGGCGTAAAAAACTAGTACCTCCGAGGTACTAGTTTCCGGAAACCGCGGGGCAAGGGCGGGAGTCTGATCACGTTTCCGGTGGTAGTTCGTGGCATCCGGCGCCTGCCCATGCCCGTCGCAAAAAGGGTTTCCCCCCCAAGTCTCCACGGGATGTGCACAAGCACCCAACGGTGAATGCGCACACTTCGGTTTTAAAAAACCCAACAACCCTGTTTGCCACGGCAGCGTCTAGCCATTGCTGCTGTGATCGTGCCGCGCTGCTTCTTTGCCGCGCCGCAGGATTGTCATGTGATCGGCACCTCCCCCCGAGCCACGGGACGTCAGCGGGACGTGTGATCCGGCGGCCACGTGTTAGTTTGCTCCGGGGCAAACAGCCACGCTTCCCCCCTGCATTTTCCGGCCCGTGTGACCGGGGCCATAGTTAATTTGATGCCTGTAGCTTTTGAAGTAAACTTGAAGAAATCAGCTGAGCTGGTTCTTTTTAACTACATTGTGTCTATTGTAAAACAGTACCAGACAATATCATTGTACTTGTTAACAGCAGCATGCCTAGTATTGCTAAATCTTGGAAATCAAATAACAGACCATCAATAGATGAGTGGTTATTTAAAGTTAAAGAAATGTTTAAATTGCTGAGATTAACTTTATTGCAAAGATCACAAGGTACTGAAAATGTTACAAGAAATTGAAATGATGTCATTTACAAAACTAAACATGCTTTACGGTAAATAGTTATGTAATATTATGTCTACTATGTACAGTGTAAGATCTATGTATTATTTTGGAATTAACGTTTGTAAGTCTCTATAGAAGGGGGGAAAAGAGAAAGTGGGGGAAAATAGACTCTTTCTAGCTATACAGAGCTAATGTACCTTAATCTGTGTATCTGTGTAGATCCACAAAAAGAAAAATCTGCTTTGCATATTTCGATCCTTTTTTAATATTACACCCTTTTTATTTTCTATAAATTAAATACAACATGCTTTAGATTTACAGTGTTATGTGTTGACTCAGAAAAATATTTTGCAGATGGGGAAGAAGAAAGGCACGGCAAAATTTCCTCCTGTTTAAGCAAAGAGACAGTGACTTGACAAAGTTTATCCAGTTAGTTCTTTGCAGACCAGTACTTTGAACCAAGAACACCTAACAGTCTGCTAACTAAACAATATTTCCTATAGCACCCCAGGAATTTCCTTCCATTAACCTTCCTCAATCTAATCTTCAATCCTGTTAATCTGGAATACCTTGGTTTGGGCAAGTCTTAATCAGATGAAACAGTTTCAGACACTTTATTTGTGTTTTGTGTTCCTGTTTCTGAAATTTGCAGAGAAAAGGAGTGCTTAGATGTGAAATAAACCAAAACAGTAATAAAATTATTTTGCGGTTACAGGGAATGCCTTGCTGTTCTAGTCTTTCTCTGTTCAGTACAGTTTGATGGATTAAAGGGCCAGCATTTTAGACACAGTCCCAACTGGTGTGGATGAAGCACTCTACTGTACACTTTAGTTTCATTGACTGATGCCGGAAAAACATGTTGATGTGCCAATATAACCTTTGATGGGCTGTAATCCCAAATCTGAAAATTTAACCAAGTGTTAGCTTGAGACAAACCTCAAGGTGAGTGCTATGATTGCACAGGCAATTCAGGTAGTTAACTCCTGCCTATCAGGATTCACCTGATATCCTAAATCAATTAACTTTTTTTTTTTTGCCAAGTTGGGAATTGTGAGAGTGTAATAAAAATGTGATTCCAGGTTGCTATAAATACCAATGGCAAGGTAGTGAGAAGTCCCTAGAACAGTGATGGCGAACCTATGGCACGGGTGCCAGAGGTGGCACTCAGAGCCCTGTCTGTGGGCACGCGTGCCATCGCCCCAGTCAGGCCCAGACCATCATTAAAGTGTCGAATTCTCTGCCAAATAATTTTAAGTAAATGAAAGCATTTGGGATTGCTTTCCTTACTTTGTTTGGATCATCTTAAATTTACTGTATGAGTTTTTTTTCTAAAGTAAAACTTCAGTATTCAGATTAAATTGCCATGTTGGCACTTTGCAAAAATTAGTGGGTTTTGGGTCGCAGTTTGGGCACTCGGTCTCTAAAAGGTTCGCCATCACTACCCTAGAAGCTTGTTCTTCTTTCAGAACCCTATGCTCGCAGAGAATAGAAGAGAAAGGATGGAGATTTGGTTTGTGATTATGACCTCATCAATATTGTACTCATCATTGCGAAGGCTAGACTCAATGGGTTGGATCCAACCGGCTTTTCTGATGGCAAAAAGGGAGGAGAGGGTTCCATTTGACCGCCAAAAAGGCTATATTTAGGATCATGGGACCAGCATGAACAAAAGGTACATGCAGTGGGAGTTAGAATAAAGAGGGGAAGATTTGAGTGGAGAAGCTTGCTGGATCCAACCCAATGGCTATGTGAACTTGAGCATCCCGTAAGTCTTCATGTTGAACTCTGGCCCCGGTCACACAGGAGGTTTTGATCGTGCCGGGGAGCAACTGCACAGCGGCTCGGGTGATCTATCTGATCCCGCCGCTGCGCGTCTCTTTTGGTGCGGCTCAAAAAAGCCACGCTTTGGCTGTGCCTCCCCCCCCCCGTGTGACGGGGACCTCTATAACCCTTTTACTCAAGAGGAGTTTGTGCAAGGCATTTTAGAACTTTGTTTTGCTAACATTTCCCCCCTTCCCTTACCCCTTTCTCAATGGTCCATTGTTGTCCACCCACATGAACATGACAAGAAGAGTGTACAGAATCAACAGTGTCGTCCTCTTGTGCTCTATCGATGGAACTCTAAGCATGTTACCTGGTCACGTAAAAAAAGAGAGGTTGGCATTGCTGAAGTGACGAATGCAAGACAAAAGGGACAGACTGCATGTGCATATCACCATCTCTGTGAAATTCCATGCAAAATTAGTGCACATTGTGTGTTTTTGATTATGCCTTATAAATTTTCAAGCCTATTAGCCAAACCAAGCGATTCAATCTCCTTGCACCTCTCAGTTGTGTAATGATTTTGGTACACGCTAAAAAAATAATAATCCAGGAAGTATTTGCTTACTTCTGCAAGACATTCTCAGTTTATGCAGTTTTGACTTTCAATCTTGCCTCAAACCAATCCTTTGTTATTCATGTGAGAAATGAAACTGTGTCGACAATCAGGGAGGCTGACATGACTTTGACCAAGGACAAGAGAGGCAGGGACTCCAAACTTGGGTGCAGGCTGAGCTCCAACCAGGCTCAGGGTGAGAGATCTGGTTTCAAAGCTAGATTAAGGTAATACAGGATGAAGGTTCAAGCTTCAGGCAAGGAGCAATACAAAATGTAGGTGTGGGGTGAGATTAAGGAACAGAACAGACATTGTAAAATACAGACAAACAACAGATGCAGCAACCTACCAGCAATGCAAGCTTACCAAAATTGGTTTAAAAAAATCAGTCTGTCAGCTCCTTCAAAAATACTATATGCCATCTGAACTACTAGCCAATCAGACTACACTCAGATACACCATAATGAGCCCCACAGAGCACTGAGATCTACAAATCAACACCTTTGGGTAGACCCCAGCCCCAGGGATGTCCAACTTGCCTCGACTAGGGCCAGGGCCTTTTTGGCCCTGACTCCTACCTGGTGGAATGAGCTCCTGTATGAGATCAGGGCCCTGCGGGATTTATTACAATTCCACAGTGCCTGCAAGACGGAGCTTTTCTGCCAGGCTTTTAGTTGAGGCAGCGGGCACCCCCCCATCCCCCCCCTTTTGGTTGGCCTCCTATCAGTGTCCTGGATTTGAACAGCAACCTGAGAACTACACTACCGTTCTATTTTAGCTACTGAGACATGGATTAGATCCTGCACAGCATTTTATGATTATTATATTGTTTTAATCTTGTTTTTAAAATTTTATTTATTTTTATCTGGTTTAGGATTGCCAGGTCTCTCCTGGCAACCAGCAGGGGATGGAGGGGGACGACCTTACCTGGAGAAAGAGAAAGACCCAGGCCTCATAGCTGGCATTGCACAGGAAGTGATGTTATTACACCAGTGACATCGAGGCAGTGCTCTAGTATTTGGGCAAACCTCTATGGCAATACTGGCTTCTACCGCAAAGTTTTGCATCATCTGGACGTCGTTAGTATGATGGCATCACTTACTGTGTGATGTCAGACACAAGGAGGTGGCCTTTCTCTTTCTCCAGGTAAATCCCCCTGCTGGCCAGCTGATTGGCAGCAGGGGACAGAGCCTGGAGGCAGGTGACCCTAATGGGGATCTGGCAACCCTAGCCTGGTTCTAGGCAGTGGACTGTACTAGAAATTACCATTGTGGGCTGAGGATCGAACCATTGGGATGCTCTTTTCAACTATAATCCAGTGCAGTGTAGGGGTTAGAGTGCTGGACTAGGATCAAGGAGATCCAGGTTTGAATCCCCACTGTGTTGTGGAAGCTTGCTGGGTGACCTTGGACTAGTCACACATTCTCAACCTAACCTGCTTCACAGGATTGCTGTGATGATAAAATGGAGGAGAAGGGAATGATGTGAGCCGCTTTGGGTCCCCACTGGGGTGAAAGGAGAGATATAAATGAAGCATGTAAATAAGTAAATAACTGAACAAGTTTGCAGCTAAATATAAACATATGCAAATTTTAAATTGCCCACTGACTCAACCACCTTGCATAATACCTGAATGGAACGTAAACTAAGCCATTCGGTAGGCAAACTTTTAAAAATCTTTACCACTGAATTTGTGTAAATTTTGCACTGGGGGGGAATATGCTGTTCGAGTTGTGCTTTGTCTTCCAAAGTTTCATGGAATATCTGTGTTTCATCATAAGACTGTTTCTTTTCCACTAATCAGACGAAGATCTCTGTTGCAACTTGCATTTCAATCTGCAAAAAGTTGCTTGCTTTGACTGTTGGTTCGTGGCTCACGACCAGGGAGCTCTTTCTCTTCCCGGCCCATCCCGGAAAGCAGCTCTGCTTTACAGTGTGTGTGAATTTTGCTCCTATACAATGTATAATTTTCATTAATTGTTTAAAGTGCTCTAATTTTTACACTGTCTTGAAAGGATCTTTGTTTATACTGATAGCAGAGGGTAATATTTCCAGCACTAGTAACCATGGCAATGAATAATTCTATTCTCAGATTCAGTGCCAGCTGCTGTAGCGTCTCGATGGTAGCACTCAGCTTGCTAATGAGAGACTTTGCATGGATGGGAGAGGGGGTTTCCACTAGCTGAAGAATTAGCTTGTGGGTTCTTGAAAACCCATTATCTTCCTTTTGATTAACATCAAAAAAGTGAATTTTACAACTGGTTGTCATTCATGGCTCTTTTTCCTTCTAGAAAAGGAGGATATTTGCATAGATAAAACAAAACCTCATTATTTTTAAAAGTATGTTGTTTTAGGATCAATGGTTGTTTAAAAGTCAAGCCAAGAATATCTTTTGCAGCCCATTCCTTGTATGTGTCCTCAATGGAAGTTCCAATTATGTTTCAACAGCATTTATTTCTGAGGAAATGTACAAGAGATTGTAGCTTTAGGCCTCTACTGTGATGCTTGTGAAGATAATTAATGCAACATTGACTGCAATCCTATGTCCTGGGAGCAAAGCCCATTGAATAAAATGGGACTTACTTCTGAGTAGAGCTGCTTAGGCTTGCTCCCACAGAATGTGAGAAACTGCCATTTTAAAATCACATGTAAATTCACACCATTGTGGATCTTTCATTTGATTTTCACGATGGGGGAAACAATCCTTTTTAGCATCACACATGAAAACATTCACAGTGCAATTCTAAACAGGCTTATTCAGCAGTAAGCCCCACTGTATTACATGGGGATCACTCCCGGCCGAGTAAGTGTGCATAAGATTACTCTGTCAGTACCTTTGATTCCATCCCCCCCCCTTAAGAATGTGCACATTTTTCCATGTGGGGCTGCTTTTGAAGAGACCATTTTATCAAAGTGAGAGGGAAAAACTGCTCATAGTGACTCTCCTGACTCAAAAACAAGACTGAATTACATGTGCTCTTGGCAAATGGGTGGCCTTGTGTTCCTATTTGCTGAGGTAACGGAATATACGTGAGTTTGTGTGTGTTGAAGAAACTTGAGGGAATGATCATCAGGCAGGAGCAAAGGGTAACTGTTCTTGCTGGCCCCTCCCCCCCATTGCCCTTTGGCTGTGCTCATTTTCAGTTTCCAAGCCTGAGGTGATTAAAAAATTATCAGAGGAGAACGATTTCATTGGAAAACTGATGGCAGGGGGAGGGGTTCAGTTCTCTCTTCTGCCTGCCATTTCTTCTCTAATACTGCCCCCCAATACAATCCTTGTATTGACATTTCAAGGAGGGAAAACATGCTTCTCTTCAAATGACAGTTGGGCTCCGAGCTGGCTCTATAAAACTCATGGTTTTAAAACGAGTGACAGGTGGAGTTTGCTGATGTGCTGGTGATCAAGGTCATTTAAGCCTGGACTTATTTCTATAGTGAAACGCTGGAAAAAAATATTTTAGTAGTATCTGCTGACCTGGATAGCCCAGGCTAGCCCGGTCTCATCAGATCTTGGAAGCTAAGCAGGGTCAGCCTGGTTAGTATTTGGAAAGGAGACCACCAAGGAAGGGTTCCTACACAGAGGCAGGCCATGGCAAGCTATCTCTGAATGTCTCTTGTGTTGAAAACCCTGGGGGTCCCCATATGTCACCTGAGACTTGATGCTCCCCCAAAAGTAGCTGCTATAAGCAAAAAATATAAACAAAATAAAAATGACTAATTTGATGATGATAATAAACAGGAGGAAATCTAATTTGAAGAGTCTCTGGAATTCTTCATGATGTATCTTTATGCCTTCCAAAGCAGTCATGATTCTCTAGGCAGGGTTTTGGAAATACAGCAAGTAGGCATCTATTGTGCCAGAAGCAGAAGCACAGTTAATGATAATGAGTTAACTCCTCCTACTCCTCCTCTTCCTCTTCCTCTTCTTCTGGGTTTATTTTACGAGAGTCTCTGGAATTCCTCATGATGTATCTTTATGCCTTCCAGAGCAGTCATGACTCTAGGCAGGGTTTTGGAAATATAGCAAGTAGGCATGGTGAAAACCTTGTTATCTATTGTGCCAGAAGCAGGAGCAAAGTTAATGATAATGAGAACTCCTCCTCCTCCTCTTCCTCTTCCTCTGGGTTTATTTTACCTTTTGTTTTAATTTGCTCGGACAATTCTATCATAAGCTACCATAACCCTCATTGTTTTCAGGGCAACAACACTCACTTGTCTCTAACTCTTTGCCCTAAAAAAATAAAGGCAAGCATGAAATCTTCTGTCTGCATTTTACAGAAGGATATCATCCATGTAATCGGCAGCAGTGCTCTGATTTTTTTCTAATAACTGAAGAAATGAGTTTAAATATTTCACAAGACTGGCACCATAAATAATTGAACCCTCACTAAAGAATCATGGTGGAATTTATTTTGACTCTGGATGTCTTGCTTCACTTCTGTTTGTCCCCCCCCCCATTTAGAAAACATTTCAAAAATACGATTAACATTCTAGAGGCATAGATACATTTCTGACCTGCTGCTGTACATAGGGTTGCCAGCTGCGTGGAGAAAATATATCCCATGCCTTTAACTGAGGCTTTTAATGAGATAGTATTTGCTTCCATGCCTCAAAAAGCTTCAGCTAAGACTCTATTAAAGGTACAGGATGTTTTCCTCCAGGTCAGTTGGCAACCCTAGCTGTATACCACCGCTCCCCCATTCTGAGGTGGGTTTTTGTTATATGAAGTAGAAACTCCCACAGCCTTGACTTTCCCTGTGCTGATTGTGGTTATGAAGCAGACTTGATTTCTCACATTTTGAGGCAGAAAGGTTAAAATGTCTCATTTTCATATTTTTGTATTAATTGGGGTGCACTGATCCTTCATGTATACCTTAGCTATTTGTTGTGGTAATACTTTAATAATATACTGTGATATGCTCAACAGCAAGTAATTACTCATATTTGTATAGGCCCTTTATAAACATAGGCACGTATGACTACAATATTTTGTGGATTGTGCACAAAATAAATAAGCTACAGTTTAGGATCTTATATTACAAGGGATCTCTATGTTCATTTATTTTATTTGCTTAATTTATACTTCACCTTTCTCCCCAAAGGGGACCCAAAAATCCTTACATTGTTCTCTTCTCCATTTTATCCCCACAACGACCCTGAGAAATAGCTTCGGCTGAGGGTATGTAACTGGCCCAAGTCACTCAACAAGCTTCCAGGGCAGAATGGGGATTTGAACCTGGGTCTCCTAAATCCTAGTCTAACACTAAATTACCCTTTTGGTGGCAGCAGGAGATACCCTATAGGGCCTCTTAAACATGTCATAGGTTAGGATCTCAGTATGTCTTAATGGGCCCTCCTATTGTGGAAATACCACTCTCAAACCTTTTCTGCCAGTTCTAGTGGGACCAAGTGGATGGGGTTTCTGATGTTTCTGAATCCCTGTTTTATGAGTGAGATTGACCATTGGAAATAAGAAGTAGTTGACCTTTGAGAGATGACATCTGTAGTCATTGTATGGCATAGATTTACTTTAGGGATAACATCCAAGGGGTGGTCCATCATGGAAGAACTGAGGTGGGTTGAAGTCAAGCACAGCATGCACAAAGGGTCTTGTTGTGAATACTTTGGTATTTTTCCAGGCCAGCGTTTATCATGTTCTACTTCAACCTACTTTTGAAAGATTTTCTAAGACAGGGTGAATTTTCTGTCTTAAAATATTCAAAGTACACGTATGAAACTAAATGGTACTAAGAAAACCTTCTAAAATAATTTTCGTTCACTTAACTGCATTTTGCTTTATCCCTAGAGGTATAACTGGTAATTTTTTTTCTGGGTGCATTAAAAAAGTGCATTTGATGGCATGTGCTTATGCTGATATCTTGAAGACAGAAGATTTGTTGGTTGTTCTATTATTTTAACTCAACTTGGATGAAGACTGAATTGTAGGAATAAATCCACCTATTCACTTATATTCCCAGCCCACCTTCATCAAGACATGCTGTTATATGAACAATGTGCCTCTCTGTTGGTGGTTGACATGGGCAGGAGGGCAGCATGGCAGCTATTGAGGAGGGGTTTTTTAAGCACAGGATTGCCAAGTTCTTATCTGGCATGACCCCTGGACCTTTAAAAATGTCCAATACTACAACAGGGATAAAACAAGGACTAACAATACCATATCCCTTACTATCACTATATGTGGATTCAGGTAGGCAGCCATTTCATGGTCAAAGCAATGGTATTCCCAGTAGTCATGTATGGCTGTGAGTTGGACTATAAGAAAGGCCGAGTGCCGAAGAATAGATTCTTTTGAACTATGGTGCTGGAGAAAACTCTTGAGAGTCCCTTGGACTGCAAGAAGATCAAATCAGTCAATCCTAAAAGAAATCAACCCTGACTGTTCCCTGGAAGGCCAGATAATGAAACTGAAGCTCAAATACTTTGGCCACCAAATGAGAAGGGAGCACTCACTGGAGAAGACCCTGATGCTGGGAAAGATTGAAGGTCAAAGAAGACGGGGACGGCAAAGGATGAGATGGTTAGACAGTGTCATCGACGCAACGAACATGAAATTGAGCCAACTTCAGAGGACAGCAGAAGACAGGAGGGCCTGGCGGGAGCTGGTCCATGGGGTCTCGAAGAGTCGGACTCGACTGTGCGACTGAACAACAACAACAAAGCAGAACCAAGTTCGAGTCCAGTGGCACCTTTAAGACCAACAAAGTTTCATTCAAGGTACAAGCTTTCATGTGCACGCACACACAAAAGCTGATACCTTGGATAAAACTTTGTTCATCTTAAAGGTGCCACTGGACTCAAACTTTGTTTTATTCCTATATGTGGCACTCCATCACTAAACATCAGCATAATGCAATTTCTGCCTTTTAATCTCTCTTCAAAGCCCAGTTTCCAGAGAGTCAGATCCCTCAATTGGGCTGGCGGGGCTATTAATTATTTAATTTTTCTGCAAAAATACTCTTTGTCTTGCTGAGAAAAAAATATTTCCCCCTCAAGGCAAAATGGCAACTTGGGGGTAGTTTAGACTTAGTAAACAGCACAGGGAAAACACCCCATTCTTCAGAGTTGCTGTTCCAAGCCAATCTATTGTCCTCTTCCCTCGTAGCTCCTATTAATGGGGGGGGGAGTGGATCTAGAGAGCCAATCTTAGGTTTCACATATAATGTGCAGTTTGGCCCTCATAATGCTGTACATGAGTTACATTCACTAAAAAAACTTATGGTTTGAGACTGGGGAAGTTTGGGTAAAAAGACCTTTGTTATGTCGTCTTTAATGTTGGAACTGTGAGGAAACAGGAAGAAATGGTAGCTAATGAAAAGAAGAGGTTCTAGTAGGCCACAGACTGGAGTATTTAGCATTCTGAGATGTTTAAAACTTCTTTTAAACCATTTTAAATAGTTCACACTAAAGGCAGGATACTAAACTAAATGAATTGTTAGCCTAACCCAGTAAGGTCTTAGGTTACTCTTGATTTACATAGCTGTGAGAGAGTTACTGAGCACAGAGAAGAGCTGTTTAATCCATATAAATCAAGGAGACAATACCGGAAGGAAGGCCAAAGCCTTTATACCACAGCCAATTTCAACTGGATTCTTGCCGAGCTCTGGATACTGCAGTACCTTGACCCTAACTGTAAAAATGTAGTTCCCTGATTTAAATAACTGAATGAATCAAGTTCTATAGCGCTTCTTTGTATGTGTCTGTGAGAGGGAATAAGCAGAGATGCTAGCTAGGTTTTCAGTAAGGGAAACCCAAACATTTTTTTAAAAAGGATCTGGGCTGAAGTATTTCTTGTTTTATGTGCTAGCTCCAGAACCTTCTTTTCAGAAAGTTACAATACTGCTCATTAGAAGTAATTAATCTCCAATGTACTCTTCTTTTGTCAGTTCTCTGCACTGTCACATGCTCTGTCAGGCGTGAAGAAACAGTCAGGCACCACAGGCTGACAAGCTTCTCAGATTTCTCCTTCATACCACTTTCTCACAGGTGCTGGACCGGTGACAACCTGAGTAATTCATCTTGAGGAAGTGTTCTTCAAATGACCCACCTTCAGGTTTACTGAATTTCTCCCATATGTCCCATTCAGGGGAAGAAGAAACATGGAGCTGCTCTTCGCAACAACTCTTTTCCCAGCAACATGTCATAATACAATATACATGGAATATGATACTGCCATTGTGCTGTGTGTTGCCCCACATTCATTGAAGGGAAGCATTTGCCTAGGCAGAAGACCCATGTTCATTCATAACATTTATATTCCACCCTTCCTCCAAGGGGTTTATGGAGATGTTCATTGAAGGGCTCATCCTGTTTGTTTTCCTCACCACAAACCTGAGAGGTAGGTTAAGGTGAGAGTAATGGGCCTACTACCAACCGGTGAGCTTCAAGGTCAGAGCAGGGCTTCATGTCCAGGTTCCGGGTCCAATCCTCTAACCTTTCTACCACACCGGTCCTCTTATGATGTTCTAGTTCCACTTCTAGAAGATGCACTTGGTATACCATGTACCATTCCTTCCCTGTCCACCCAGCTGCTATATTTTACCTTGTACTGCATTCAAACATACCTCATTCCCATCTCCTATGCATTCCCTTTCCATGTACCACTCAAATCTTCTCCATGAAGTCACTAGGGCAGTCAAAGTAATGTGACCTCATTCCTCCAGTGTAGTGTCTTGTGGTCCACACCTGTGGCACCAGCAGTTCCCTGCTGAAACTTAAATTCTCAGGCTCATGGGGGCTAATTAGGATTGGGATCATGGCTCACAGGAAGAGGGAATTTAAGAAAAAGAAGAAGAGATTGGATTTATACCCCACCCTTCACTCGGAGTCTCAGAGCGGCTTACAAACTCCTTTCCCTTCCCCTCCCCACAACAGACACCCCGTGAGGTAGGTGGGGCTGAGAGAGCTCTTTCAAGAACTGCCCTTTCAAGGATAGCTCTGACAGAACTATGGCTTGCCCAAGGTCATCCAGCAGGTGCAAGTGGAGGAGTGGGGAATCAAACCCGGTTCTCCCAGATTAGAGTCACGCACTTAACCACTACACCAAAGCCTCCCTCCCTCCCATTTTCCTGGCCTGAAATGACCCTAGAGAGCCATTATTTGTTCCACTGGGGAAGCTTCCATGTAGCCCACACATACACATAAGTTTCCCCAATGGCAAGGATGGGGTGGGGGTGTGGTGGGGGGCAAGTTGGAATGAGTGGCGCATCTGGGCAGAGGAAAGAGAGAGAGAGATGGAGGAAGTCAGAGGAGGCAGTAAGGAGGAAGAGTGAGTCCTTATACATGGCTGTGTTGTTACTGATCTCATATCCTAAAAACTTAAATACAAGTGCAAGAAACAGCAAAAAATTATTAAAAGTGTTTCTAAACAGCTAGACAATTGACAAGAAGCACCAGCAGCAGAATTTAGAGAAGAACAGCTTTTAGCCAGCCTGTGCTTTCTTCCTTCCTTGGTGCATTTTGCATCCTCACAGCCGGAAACTTGCTTGGAAAGTTTTATGGGATGGATGTTATTGGCCCATTAATTCCAAAGCTCTTGGGGGAAATTCTGCCTACTCTCCTCCACAGATCTGTTGCATCTGAGTTGCTCTTATTTATACAACCCATCTGCCTCCTTGCTTTGGAAACTGTCTGCAGGCCTGGATGTATTACTGATGCCATTTAACGTGAGCTCAGTTTAATTAAGTACACAGTGATATAGCAGGGAAGGACAGTGGAGCTTGGGGCGCTTGTTCATTCTTTACTGCCACCCACCTCACAAGTGATGTTTGCTCTATCCAAACACAGAATGTTTGACGGCCACGCTACCTGATTCCGGTGCTGCTTTTTAAAACTCCCCAAGACTGGATTAGACCATTTTATGCTGGACTAGTCAATCACATGATATGAATGCACCCCTTTTCTGTGGCATGATGCGCCAGCACAGAGAGAGGCTCTGGCTTGGTGGCAGAGGATTTGCTTTGCATGCAGAAGGCCCCAGGTTCAATCCCAGACATGTCCAACAGAACAGATCAGCCAGTAGATGATGTGAGAGACCTCTGCCTGTGCCTCTGGGAGCTGCTGCCAGTCAGAGTAGACAATACTGACCTTGATAGACCAAGAATCTGACTTGCTATCAGGCACTTTCATCATGTGTAGTTGCTGCCAAACAGAGATCCTCCTTGTACAATTTAGCATCCTTTCTTTCACTTTATAGTCCTCTTTTCTCACAGTGGCTCAGAGCAGATTACACAATTGCACACAGTACATCAAGAACAATATAAACCAGTATGGAAAACCTTCTGCTTCTGTTGTAAATTTAAACGTAACTTAATGTAATTTAAAGATGTATGTTTATTTCCTAGTGGGTTTTTATCTCCTCTCTTGTATTTTGTAATTTAAAAAAAAACCATTAAAATGAACAGGATAAAACATACAATGAATAGTGATGAAAACTGCTTAACAAGATTAGAAAACAGTGCACTAAAATCAGTATAATAAGTACAATATGCCAATATAATCAGGGCTGTTTTTGGGAAGGGACGCACAGGAACGGAGTTCTGGCTGGCTTCAGCGTTGGCCACGCCCACTACAGCCAAAACTTCTGCATGCGTGGATACAGAGGGAAGGCCTGGAGAGCAAAACCACCCCCCCGGCTACTCCAAGGGCCGGCTTGCCTGGGCTCCCTGCAGCCATAGGGTGCCCGGGCAAGCCAAGGGAAGGCATGGGGTGTGGCCTAATATGCTAATGAGTTTCTGGCCGTTTATGCTAATGAGTTCCTTTTGGGCTTTTTTTTTTTTTTTTTACAAAAAAAAGCCCTGAGTATAATAAATACAAACAATATAACAGATTGCAGAATTGGAGAACAATAAAGTTTGTAGGGCAGGTGTCACCCCAAATATCAGAAACAGACTTCTGCCAGGTTCCACTGGGAATGGGCCTGAGTCCAGGGCTGTCTCATCCTCCAGGTTTGCTTTTGTTGGGCAAGTGTCCCAGAATAGCCTCCGAATAGACCAATGTGTGTGCGTGGGGGGGTCTCTTTACCCAGTTCCCACACTCTGGTCTGCTGATGACCTATTCCCACCTGCTGGGGAATTAATGGGTCTGGCTCTTCCTCCATGACTGCTCCTGGCCACGTCTTCTAAATGCTCCCCCAGGGGAGGGCCAACCCCGGGCTCAGCCAATCCTCCCTCCCAAACTGAGTCCTGGAGTGTGACAGGCCTCTGGGCCAATGGACCCTTTCCTTGGGTTGGTGAGCTCACTGGCCCTTCCCTCTGGAGCTCTCGAAAGAGCTGACTGCCCTGGTCAGTGTCGCCTGCCCTCTCAGCCACTTTATCAGAGCTCCCCTGGGTCCCGGAGCCAGGGTTGCCTCTGGCAGGAGGAACTCGGGTGGGTTGGCTTCAGCTGCTGAGCACGCTGCTGAGAGCTGGGTGGCCTCCTTCACACTGGCTGCTGCTCCCCAGCAAGTGACTGTCAATAGCACAGTGCCTCTAAAGAAAGGGGTTTAGTTCAATCTAGAGCAGTTTTGTCCCACCCTTCCTCCGAAGTGCTCAGGGTGGAGCACATGGCTCTCTCCTTACCATTTTATCCTCACAACAACAACCACCTTATGAGGTAGGTTAGGCTGAGAGTGACTGGCCCCAACGTATGTCATGGCACAGTGAGATTTGAACCCTAGGGCTTCCTGATTCTAGTCTGATACTCTAAATACTACACAATATCACAACCTTTTCTGTCACTGGTTTCCACTAGGGCATCATGGCTTCTAAGCTGTTCCGTGAATTTGTCCCTTCCTGTTTTAAAGGTAAAATACTGAACACCCCCACTTTGTGTGTCAGCGAATCCTATATGTTATGTTGTAGGTTATGCTTAAACTGTTGTGTTACGGTTTGTGCTGAAGCATTCTAGTTCCTCCGTTATGATTGGCTGCCTAATAAAGTCCTTCTAGTGGTCCTGAAACCAAAAAAAAAAGCCAGACAGTGTACCCAATCAGGAGGCTCCATTTAGGTCCAATCAGAGCTCACGGAAGTAGCAACATTGTATATAGTCAGTACTGGAATGGTAGAAGTTTGGGTGCCACTCTTATCAGAGCAGATCAGATCTGAGCAATGTTATGAATAAAAGCCTCGTTATTGATCATCGTCTCCTGCCTGTCAATATTTAAAACTATACTTGGTGCTTTGTTATCATGTGGCAAGTTTCTCTACCCTCCTACTCCACTCTGCTTGCATTTCTAGTGCAGTGAACACGGAAGCATCATGAAGGTTTATGCCCACAGGCAAATACAGGCACATGGAGTTCGGCCTCTTAAACTACCAAATTGGGGGGGGTATTGTTTTGCAGGTCCTTTTTTGGAAACATTTCTTTTATTTTAGGAGAAGGACACTGTGCACATGCTCAGAGGCACTCTGGACATCTCATGTACCAGA
Source organism: Gekko japonicus (assembly GCF_001447785.1). NCBI lineage: Eukaryota > Metazoa > Chordata > Lepidosauria > Squamata > Gekkonidae > Gekko > Gekko japonicus. The sequence goes on from NW_015171514.1 coordinate 813,931, forward strand.
ATTTTTGTAGGCAAAAAGTCTACAAGCCCAAATCATATGAATGCACATCCAGCTGTCTGTACTGAATCAGACCATTGGTCCATCAAGGTCTATAATGTCTAGAGATGTGAAGGCCCGGAAAAAATTCGGAAAAATTTGGGGGAAAACTGGTTTTTCCCCGTTTTTTTCCTGAAGCCTTTTTTGTTTTTTTCCGAAAAATTGAAAAAAGAAAAGAAAAGAAATTGATTATGGAAAGTTTTATTTTAACATCATGAATAAAATATTTTAAGACAAGGTGTTCAAATATTTTCCAAATCATTTCTCATATATATATAAGCCATATATAATCTGATATGGTATCAGATTGATCTAATTTCTGTGCACTGAGGACAAGCAAGTCCTAGGTTACAAACTGAACTTTCCAGTGCAAGAGCAAGATGCATTTCTTCCTTTAGGAGGTGCTATTGTCAGAAGAAAATAAAAAGGTTTCAGTTTTGCTTTTGCATGTGGGAAGGTATTCTGTTTGTAATAATTGTTTGGATACACTATATTTTTAATATGCTAGTTGTGATAATTTCATGCCAAGTAAAAATGTCCATAGTCATATTTTATGTTCCTAAAGTAACAAAATGACTTTCAATGTAGAAAAGACAAAAGAAATGCTAATGTAGCATTTTTTCCATTTTTCCCCAAAATTTCTGTTTCTCCCCGAAAAAAACTGGAAAAAAACCGAGGGTTTTTCCGAGCTTCAAAAT